>NC_059374.1:23427094-23699594 GCF_019703515.2 Myxocyprinus asiaticus | reverse complement strand
TAAGTTACAATTTACGCCCTTATAAATATCTAAGCGCTGCACTAATAAACTTATAAATGAAATGTAACCCTATATGTGAACTACTGTAAATATTTACAGATGCCTCCAACAAGGCGTAACGGATGGAATAAAAATGCAAACTGATTAAATTACAGCAGTGAGCTTACGTTTGGCATGACAGACTTCAATCCCTTAGACAATTATGATAATGTTGACATTTACACTCGTTTACATTTATGAGAGTGAACAATATGTAAAAAATAACTTTGGTAACACTTTCTATAAAGCCCATATTTATAATGAATTGTAAAGGCAATATAATGCATTAGTAATGTCTTATAATACACCTTATAATATTTTATAACTTTTCATAAATACAGTAATTGTAACCACAATTATAATACATTATAATACTTACCTATTCATACTTTCCATTTTTTATTTTCCTGGTCAATGGCTGTGCCAACAGTGTGTTAATTTTCACAGAGCATGGGGGCCTGGGTAGCTCAGCGAGTAAAGATGCTGACTACCACCCCTGGAGTCACAAGTTCGAATCCAGGGTGTGCTGAGTGACTCCAGCCAGGTCTCCTAAGCAACCAAATTGGCCCGGTTGCTAGGGAGGGTAGAGTCACATAGGGTAACCTCGTGATTGCTATAATGTGGTTCTCACTCTTGGTGAGGCGTGTGGTGAGTTGTCCGTGGATGCTGCGGAGAAAAGCGTGAAGCCTCCACATGCGCTATGTCTCCGCGGTAACGCGCTCAACAAGCCACGTGATAAGATGCGTGGATTGATGGTCTCAGACGCGGAGGCAACTGAGATTCGTCCTCAGCCACCCGGATTGAGGCGAGTTACTACGCCACCACGAGGACTTAGAGTGCATTGGGAATTGGGCATTCCAAATTGGGGAGGAAAAGGGGAGAAAAGAAAAAAGAAAAAGAAAAACATTTCACAGAGCATCTTGTGAAAGTGCTTTAATGATAGAAAACCTGTCCTTTTGTACAAAATGAGTAGACACAGTTACTGTCACAAATTTGCTTATTTGATTACTGATCACGAAATTGTGTGGAATCTTAAATATTTCTTATACTATGTCATTGTAATCATGTAATCACTAGCACGAAGTAACAGCAAGAGAGGAGCAGGCTATTTTATTTATAAGACGTTTTTCGCCCCTGTATTCCAATCTACATCTTGATGTAGTCCTTCCTCACGATCACGCAACATGTTTTCATGAGCTAAATGGGAGACTAAACACTATTAAAGTGTGATGAGACTAGTGCTGAGTGAGCAAGACATTCGTACATCACAAGCCTATCAAATATTTTTCCCTTTTCGGTGAATCGCACCTGCAAAATCCTAAAACTTTATTTCCAGGTTTAATTTATATTTTGAATAGACTCAGATTTTTGAACCCCACGATGTGGGTTTATGTTTTCTCTTTTAATCGTTTAATGTCATTTTGAGTGTGACCATGGTTTAAGGAGGGTGTACCTGTATGCTGGGATGGAAATCTCAAGGATTAATAGTGGTGTTTTCCTTATTACATCACGTGTTGTTCTGAAAGCTGTCATCCACGCAGCCTGACCGAAGCAAAGCGGGTGCGCATACTCATGCGATTAAACGAAAGTGAAGCGCTGCCGGCTTGTGATGCACAAATGGCTTGCATGTGCTGCACAAGTCTGGCATACTGCAGTCTCGTCACATTTTAACTTTTTGTTTAGCCTCATTCAGCTCATGAAAACATGCTGCATGATCATGAGGATTACATCACGATGTAGATTGTAAATCAGGTGCGCAATTTATATAAATAAAATAGTCTTCTACTCTCTTGATGTTGCTGACGTGCCAGTGATTACCCCTCCGCGTGCCAATGCTGGCACGTGTGCCATAGGATGCCGGCCCTATGGCACTATGTATAATGCATTATAACACAAGCAACATTTAATTTTATCTGCAGAAGTTACAATGTATTATATATGTATATTTATAATATATATATATATATATATATATATATATATATATATATATATATATATATATAAAATATGCTTTAAGTAAAATGACAAAAGCAATGTCTGGTAACTTTAATGTTTATTAGAGCTGTCAGAATTAATGCGTTAATGCATGTGATTCATTTAAAAAGTGTTATATGCACTGGTGTGATGGGCAGAACCTTTGTAATTTGTCTGCCCGGAGTCATTAAACTGACGCACACGCCACAGCACCAGAGCCCTTCTACCAAGAAGAGCCTAAAAGCTTAGCATAAAACAGCATAAGTGGCGGTCCCATAGACATTCTATTGGCAGAACATGCTCTTAACACGTTAGTTGACCGTTACGCTCTCCTCTATGGTAGAGATGCGGAGGTTGTTATCTCAGTAAATAAAAAAATCTCTGAAAGTGCTTCCCTGTCAGTGATAAAATGATGGAGAAAGGACCTCTTAACACTATTTGATGTACAAAACAAGCCCAGATGGGACCTGTGATAGAAATCAAATGTTTTTCAGCCTATGTAAGGCTGTTTTAATTACCACAAAAGCATGTCAAGTCTTAACTATCACCAAAATGCAAAATGAGATGTTTTTGTTTGCAAGCGCTTTTCATGGTGAGTTCAAAGTGGCGGTCGATGCTGGCCACCATTGCTGTAACAATGCAGAGCCACAGTCTACTGGCAAATTAATATTGTGGAGGATGAGAGTTTTTTCAAACTCCCACTTAAGACTTTGGGAAACATTTAATGTTTCTTGAATTGGTCATGTTTTTGTGCATTGTATTTATATTGTTGAAGGCTTTGTTTGGAAAATATTAATAAAGCATTATATTGCTAAATATTGTTTTGTTTTCTTTCCTAAAATGGAAATAAATCAATTTTGACAAGAAAATAAGTTTATATAGTGTCAAATTTCAGCACTTTTAAAATCTGTGATTAATCGCGATTAACTACAAAAAGTTATGCGATTAATTGCAAATAGAAAATGTAACTGACTGACAGCACTCATGTTTATGCATCTTGTTGGACACTTATTTCATAAATTACTTCCATTATATAAGTTTGACTTGTAATGTATGTTACAAGTTTATGTTATGGCTGTTTAAAAGAAGATATTGCTTTTGTAACTTTACTTAAAGTAGGCAAAGACAACTTATAATATGATCACTTCATAAAGCTTTTGACTGTTTACATTATACTGCTTTTGCATGAAAGCACTTATCCAATTAACTTAATTAACTTCTGCTGCATTAAAATTGGATGTTAATTGTGTTATAATGCATTATACTCTAAAGTATAACTATGAATAGGGTAAGTCTTATAATGTATTATAACTGTAGTTATAATTATATATGAGAAGTTATAACTTAAAAGGTGCATTATGAGACATTATGAATGCAGTATAATCTTTGCAATCCATTATATATATGGGCTTCATAGAAAGTGTTAACAGAACTTTCTTCTAAGCAGCTCTGCAGGATAAAACTGATCTAAATCGTGCACTTTTCCAGTGTGCATCGCACGGTGTTACAAAATATACAAAATATATAAATTATGTAGGATATTCAAATGAAGAAATGTCAATTTTTTCCAGTCTGTTGTAGTAGTATTTATGTATTGCCCCTTATAAATTTCAGAGATTGTTTCTGAATTGTATTATTCACATATTTAAATATACTATTTATTATATTTTTTAAATATCATATTTTAAATTACTGCTGACATTTACGTGAGACAAAGAGGTTTGAACATTAACCGTAACAAGAAAAACAAATGCATGGATTCTATTAACAAATTTGAAGGCTACTTATTGGATAAATAAATGTAAAATCATATTATGTTACTACACACTGCTTTACAACCTAGAGAGAGCTTACGACCTACAAGCTAAGTTTTGCGTTAAGAAACTGGTGGTGCAACCAAATTAAGCACTGACTTAGTTATGAACTAACTAGTAGTTACTAAGCCCTTAGTTTGAACTTTACGTCCCAACTTAAGACTATTCAAAGCTACCCTGATGTTTTGGATGCATAGAATACATAGTTTTCTAAATTCACTTGCCATTGATAATGTGGCAAAAAGTTAACGTTGTACACTGGTGACACACTCACTCAACTTATGTCCTTGCGTGCACATGAGAGACCTCATGTACAGACACTAGGACACTAAAGATGCGTCTCTATGGGTGAGTTCTCAGCTCTGACATGCACTGCATCAGCCAAGGTGCTGTCTCAATCGATACAAGCACAAGGCCGCTGTGAATCAGAGAGGGAATGCTTACAGGGAGCAAAAACCCAGCCAACAAGACCGTCTCAAGCAAACAAACAAGATTCTACAGTCTTGTGCAAGCAACCATGTGAACACAACTTTTGCGCTCAGCTTTTTATTAAGAAAACTCTGTAAACTATGTAAATAGCCCTTTTTGTAAGCAAGCACATAAGAGGAGAAAAGCCATTAAACATTTTGAGACTACAGTAAAGGTCATGGAGGTGAGGAATTAGAGCAGTAATATACATCTCTATTAGAGGATGGGAGGAGCGTGTTGCCGAGAACATTACTTCATTTGATTTCTGCCGTGGGTTGACACAAAGGCCAGAAGAGGTGCAAACGCAGCATCCTGTAATGAATTAATGGTTCCTAATTATTAACGTTTAAATCACAATATGTCACTACATACATGGCTTGGCTCAGATCCTGGTTTTCCTTACCACTCTTTAGCAGCACCCTGCTTGCGCCGAGGGTACATACACAGGTATGATTTATCAGGCGCACTCTAATGAATGTTAGCAATTTGTATGCATATACCTCCTTGTGAGATCAGATAAGCCTGCATTTGAAAGGGTAAAATAAAACGGGATTAAAATAACACATACTGGCATGGGCTGTGAGAAATCTGTGAACACTCCACTGGCCCAGAGCTTATCCCTGAAAAATAAAACCCCTTCCTATCCTGTATCAATATTACCATAGATGGGATAGCACAACTCCCACTGACAGCATGTGTATAAGTACAGTGCTGGCAAGGCACTTGCGGCAAAGACTATTAGCAGAGACGGGCCACTTCTATTAAAATGAATGGGAGAAACTGGAACGCCCAACAGATATAGAAAGGAAGTCCCACCTTACAGGTAAAGGAGCCAATTACCTTTTAGATACAGACCTGAAAATCAACTCGAGAATGCACATGTGCATTAGCTAAACATGTCTGTAAAAAGCACCATTTTTGAGATGTCGGTGTTTTCCATTCAAGTAGATATAGAAGCTGCACTTTCATGACTGAAAATAGCCTCCAAGAGCATTCCAAAGGTGGCCATCAGTGGTGATGTCACTGTAATATTTGCCTACTGAATAGAGCGCAACAGTCGCGTTCCGGAAGTAAAAATCCCATTAGTTTTTTGCAAAGGCAAATTTCTTTTTAACGATAATTTATAATCCTTTAAAGTTAGACCTACTGTGAGCTCAGAGGCAGATAATTGATGGTATATGCTTCTGTTGAAGCCATCGGTCTGTGTTACATCAACTTTTAAAAAATGTGTTTAATAGCGGAATTTCTGGTGAAGAACTACACTACCCACGACCCTGAAGAGAAATGCTCCACCAATTAGAGAATCAGGGCCAACAAAGCACAGAAAACAAACGCTGCAGCGACCGCCCACTCACATAACCTACTGTGACTGATACAATCAAGTTGACCTTCCTACACTCATAAACTACTTCTAAATATCTGAATATTTTACAATAGAATTAAAAAAAAAACATTTCTATAAGTATAATTAACAACTTCATATGATGGGAAAATATAAAACTATTGATTTAAATGTGTTTACCTCATCCACAATGCTTCATGGAATTGTAGTTCAGACCCTCATGAAAGATGGTAACTACATAGTCTTGTACCTTTTTCTTTTTGTGTGATTTTCAGATATTTTTCAGGTTTTTTTGCTTCAAATTAAATGTTGTAATGGCATGATACTCCTCGGTGCTGGTTGGTTTGGTTCATGGCTTAAAACTCTTGCAGGAAGGATTTTATGAAAAGCCTATGGAAGAAATAAATGGGAAAAATACTTCCGAAACCCAGACAGCTGAAAAAGTGTGTGGGCACTGTTGCGCTCTATTGTAATTGGTCTTTTCAAACATCCTGGTAACACTTGGTTATCATTAGGTCTGTTCAAATTCATGCATCGCTGCACAGACCGATCGGTGGCAAACTTGAAGCAGTGCATGTCGGTTAGACATTTTGTCTGCCTTTAGACGGTGCCGTCTCCACATGCCACGTATGTCATCAAAGTAGAGCGAGAATGATTCCAGACCAGCCGCGACCTTCTGTGACTGATGTAGGTTTAGCACATGACGGGAAGAGCAAAGTGTCCGGATTGACAGCTCTTTATTCAACTCCACCCCTGACTGCAAACGGCAAATCTCGCCAAATGGTAAGGCAAGGCGCAGTTCAAGACGAACACACCTAATGACTTGCACTGATTGATTTTGAATGGCGAACATTCTTACTGCCTGCAATGATGTCACTGTAATGTTTAAATTCTGAATCATGATTGGTCTTTTTCAAACATCCGGGTAACACTTGATTATCAATGACTAGAACTAATAGAATGTTTGCCATTTGAAATCAAACAGCCAGAGATGATGTTGCATTCTGAATCGTGACTGGTCTTTATCAGGTATCCAAGTAACATGGTTGATTAATGGAAAGTAAATTGTAATTGCGGAGTCTCAATTAGGCAAATTATTATTTATTTTTTTCTCTTTCTCTATATTTGGGTTTTATAACTATCATTTTACCTAAAATTGAAACCCTATTCTTTTTTTTTGCCTAGTATTCACTGTATCTAGTTTTGCTGACATTATCCCAGAATTACTCTCTTATACAAATTGGAAATTGAGTTTCTCTTTTCCTGGTTCATGCAGTGAAAGACTTTGCATAAAATTGTCCTTGCTGACCTCGACAAACAAATGGAGACTATATTATGCAAGTGTGAAAAATGCAAGGCCACTGCAGATGAGGCACTAGTGGAATTAAAGATGTGTGGAAAAGAGATGCCTTTAATTTATCTAACAACTTTATTACTCTTTATGTGCACTTTATGTTTCAATAATCTATGCTGTCTGAATAGACCACCATGATTCACCAAGCCTCTGCTAATTGTGGCCATTCATTAGTGTTGTGCTTGCACGGTCAGACATAATGGCCCGGTATTATCAGTTTTGCCATTATGGCACAATTAAGCTCTTACTTGACATTAAGCATGAAAGACAGTAAGGGGCAGACCGAGTACAGCGGGCGCTCGCACAGAGGAAATGTCACCAGTGTCTGGGAAGGGGACAGACTCGGTGAGGAATGGAGGTTTGGACAACACAACTGAAAGAAGGCTGGTCTGCAGCCAGCCCGCTGCCATGGTTATCTCAACCCAGCAGGGAAATGCACCTCTGTCCTGCATAAGCTCTGACATTCTGCATTCAAACAACACCGCTGCCCAGCACAGGCAACAGAGGCAGGCAGACGTGCCATAAAGCTGGTGTGACAGCCCACCTGGAGCTGGGGACGGGGTGGATAATCCTGCCGTAGTTTGATTATGAGCATGCCCCAAGGAGGATGCAGATGACAAATCAGATCCGACAACAGGCACAACAGCATCTGATACTTGGGAGGGTGCAGCGCCTGTAATAGCCAGCATGGAGTAGCGAGCACACCTGACCCCAAAGTGAGAATAATGAGCTTCTGGCTCGAACACACCACCGTGGGGACTCTCGATATGGTAGTGTGGATCGCGTGCCAGAACATAATTTCACAGAAGCGGTTAGCCAGACAAATGGAGAAAAAAGGCACTTGGGTTGTCTGATATGCACCCCTGTGATGGGTCAGGAGGTCAACCACAGCGGGGACCTTGTGTTTTCCTGCATAGCATGACTCCTTTAGTGAGGGAGATGAAGTATACTTCAAGGGCACTGTAAGAATAGGAATGCCAGACTTTGAAAGAAAATAAATTTAAATGGTAAAAATAACACTGTGCTATTACAAATGGGACCCCCACGAGTTGATACAAAAGATATCCTTCATAACCCCTCCACCCCTTCCACTGCTCACCCCCAGAAGATTTGCCATATAAACCTCTCACTGGAGGTCAAAAATGATATTCAAATATGAGGAAAACATCAAAAAGAGAAAATGGAGGTAAGAACGACATTCTTATTAATAGGAAACTCTCCTGGGATATTTAATATAAGAACCCAATTTACTGCTATTACAATCCACTAAAATATTTGCTCATTTTATTCCATGGGTTGTTTCACTTTATTTCAACACTGTGGGAATGAAACAATCTCTATTCAGCGAGGCTCCTCATCACCCCACGAAACCTGACAAAAACTAGGCAGGGAACCGTGGGTATTCAAGTCAACCAGTATGTAATAAGAAATGTAAAAAGGAACAATACTGACCAAAATTAATGCCAAAAAGCCACAAATCTGAGACTGAGCTCCCTGTGGTCTCCTGTGTTTTTATTAGTTCTGCCTAAGTACATTTCACTCTAAAAAATATCAATTTTAACTCCAAGGAGAGAATAAGACTCCATTAAATGATGTAAGTTATGTAAGTAACTATTCAGTTGCAAATTCAGATTTTTGGGGGGATTTTTGTCAGTAAAAGGAGAGAGATGACAGAAAACTATTGGGAGATGAAGGGGTAACAGAATCACTATGTGAGCTGGATTCGAACCTGTCTGGAGCATTTATGTGCCAGCTGCTATGTCAGGGCTTCAACATTATTCCTGTTTGAGTCCTGTTATCTTACCAGCTCATTCTCAGTCTGTAGACAAGGACGACTGCCTATTCTAAAGTGAAGTGTGTGTCTGAGGGGGCGCTCACACTGGCAGGCATTTCATCCAAGTCTCTGTTCTCTTCGATGCTAATAAGTGTTCCTACTCGACCACTGTATCCAACTATATCAGGTGGTGGATCACTGTCTACACTCCCATTGGTAGTCGCCACATTGCACCGATATGTTGCATAAAGATATGATCTGCTAAATTTTTTTGCATCACAAATGGACATACTTTTCATACAGGCATTTCTTCAGTGAATTATCCACAAACAATAGATTTCAGTCTGTAACTAATGGTGTCCCAAGGCTGGTGACGTTTTGTAGATTCCACGATAATCCAAATTTGCCACAAAACCAATTTGGGTACAAAATTGGTGTCACAACTGAGAAACCAACCCATCTCAAACAAGATTTTAAAACATAAGACAGACAAATACCAATGGCTTATTGTGACTTATCTAATACTTCAATTTTCTGCTGACATCCCAGACATGAATTGTGGTTCTGACAGAAACAGAAAGGATTTATGTGTGACAGTGAAGGAGAGAGAAATATTCATTCTTCCAGCACTCAGTCTTCATTACACTGTGTTTTAATGCCCACTGCTATAGCCATCTCTGCCGGCATCTCAAAGGAGCGTTCCAAAAATTTAACCTCAGATCTGATTCATTACAACAGTACTAAATTATCCCAGCTCTGCTACAGGGAATTAAATGGTTTTCTTACCCCCACAGGACTCACCAGGGCATTGCGCTTTTAAAAGAAATAACAGAAAATCCTTCACCGCATTGAGAGTGTCTAGACAAATATTTGAACAGGTTTAGACACCCAATGGTTTGCAAGCTGAACAATGCAAAGCTTCTGAGAAAAAAAAAGCACAAGAAAAAGGTAAGAAAATGGAAGTGTAGCAGGTGTACAGATATTAATGTTTTGTGATTTAAGTGCTGATTCACAGTTTTATATTTTGTGTAACTGATGATTTTCTGCTATATTTCTGTGTGTTTATGATTTTAAATCTAACTGTGATGTACACATTTGCATTTTGTTTAATATTTTCTTCATTTAATAGTTTTTTTATCAGTTCTAATTTGATATACACTCACTGAGCACTTTATTAAGAACACTATGGTCCTAATAAAGTGCCCGACATGGTCTTCTACTGGTATAGTCCATCCGCCCCAAGGTTTGACGTGTTGTGCATTCTGAGATGCTATTCTGCTTACTATAATTGTACAGAGTGGTTATCTGAGTTACTGTAGCCTTTCTGCTAGCTCAAACCAGTCTGGCCATTCTCATCAACAAGGCATTTCCGTACTCAGAACTGCTGCTCACTGGATGTTTTTTGTTTTTGGCATCATTCTGAGTAAAATCTAGAGACTGTTGTGCATGAAATCCCAGGAGATCAGCAGTTACAGAAATACTCAAACCAGCTGCAATCCTCTCAAACCAGCCAGGATTAGGGCTGGGCGATAGGACAATATTATCGTATATCGACGATGTCTTACAAATCTCCCGATGTCGATTTCAACACTCATTGACAGACGATGATCGACAATATCGGCAAATGGCAAAATTATGGAACTGGTAAGTATAAATATATCTTTCACGAAGGTGATTAAATCATAAAATAATACAAGACCATGTTTACCTTGAACCTAAAATTTAGTTCTATTTTCTTTTCTTTAGGCAGCATTAACTGAATCAACAAAACGCAATACAAACATAAATTCGATAACACATATGGCAGCATTATGTTGGGAACACAAGGAAATGTATTAGGCTTAGACTTGTATTGTAACTGGTATTTTCTATTCGTTTAAGCACAGACTAAGTGAAGTAACAAATTGTTTTAGTCATTTTGAAAGTAGAAATTATGTGGGTTGTGTTGAACTTTCTATAGGTAATTGTTTATTTATTTTTAATTATGATTATTATTATAATTATTATTATTATCTTTACATTTATAATTTTCTTTAGTTCTTAATTTTTAGGCTATTAGTAATTTGCCACCTGCTGTCATAGACGAATACTTGCGTGATGGCAAATGGGGCTGTTGGAGACAAGTAAATGTTTGGATTTGGGAAGGTGCATATACGATTTTGATCACTTCGTTATTTTAATTGCTTTTTTGGTTTAGTTTCAAGTGCAATTTCAATTTATAAATATCTTTTAAGTTTTACATGTTTTAATAAATAAATGTTATTTTTTAAAGAAAAATCAATAAAGCAAAAATATTGAATGACTGTCGGCAGGGGGGATGACGATATAATCGGATATCACAATATTTTTTAAGCCGATTATCGATTAAACATTTTTTACATATCGCCAGGCCCTAGGCTGGGTCCAACAATCATGCCATGGTCGAAATCACTGAGATTACATTTTTTGCCCATTTTGACAGTTGATTTTTGCATTGTACTGCTGCCACACGATTGGCTGGTTAGATAATCGCATGAATAAGTAGGTATAAGGTGTAAATAATAAAGTGTTAATTGAGTGTATATTTATCCCTTTTCAGTTTCTTTGTTGACCAGGTACATGTTTTATTATTATGTTTTTTTAAATCGAACTCCTGTGAAAAATGATTGCCCTAGTCTGTGTGAGATTTCTCTGTGCATTGCTGCCATGCGCTGTGCGATCCTCTAATATCTGTTTCTTTGTTGACCAGATTCAATAAATGGGGACTTACTTGATGGCAAGAATTCTGGAGTTTCAGAGAGTAATTTCCAACACAATGCACACTACACAGTGCTACAGAAGCAATGCAAAATGAATCCCTAATCACATACCAGATTTCGACCACATCAGACAGAAAAGGTGCTAGCAAGTTGTTTGCAGACTGGGGCTGGCTTAACCTTGTTCTGGTACGTCAGTTAAGAAAATAAAAGATGTAGGTGCTCAGCCTTGATAAAACTCTGTAAATGTGATACTTTAGTAGCCAGACAACATTATCAATTCCTGTGATTTTAAAACTAGATTAGTACACATGCCTGAAAATGGGACATATAATGCTCATTTATGCTATAAATGAACATTTATCACCTGTGAGTAAAGTCACCTCTCTTACACAATTGTCACTCCCCTGTATCTCCCAAATTAAAGCACCTGGTTTTGTCAACCTGAAACTCACTCTGAAACTTTGAGTTTAATTAGCTTTGTGAAACAGGCCCCTGAGTGATTGTTAACTGTGTTGCTATGCAGTTACTATGGTGTTCTGGATGGTTGCTAGGACATTACTGGGGGTTTCAAGGGTGTTCTGGAAGGTTGCTTACTGCCCCAAGTGATATTCTATGATATTTCTGGTACCGACTGCCCTGCAAAGTCAAATTGCAGTGACTATGAAGACAATATGTCAAAGAATTCAAAATCCTCAGGCTCTGGAGACATTAAAAGACACTTAGGTGCTCAAGCTGAGGCCCTTGAGCAACAGGCCGAGAGCCCGGGACTCAATATGGCCGGTGCGGTGGAAGAGATTCAGCGTCAATTGTCGAACATGATGGCAATGCTGACGAAAGTCATTGCTGACTTGGAGGATCTTGCTGTAATACGTTGATTGATCACTGCCGTGGAGACGAAATTCAGTTGGTTACAAGAGTGTCGGATGTTAAGAAACGGATCGATTATCTGGAGTCATCGGAGATGGAAATAGTTGCTAACCCGCTAGCGACCAAGACGGACTTGGAGCGTGTTTGGGAAAAGTTGGAAGACCTTGAGAATTGTAACCAGCGAAACAATGTCCGAATTGTTGGAATTCCTGAAGACGAAGGCGGCCGAGATATGGTGAAATTCCTAGACGAGCTATTCCCGAGTCTGCTTGACATAACAGGCCATACGCTGGAAATTGAGCGAGCTCACAGAGCCCCGGCTTGGAGATCTGCGGAGGGAGACAGGCCACGATCAATTCTGGCCAAATTTCTGAGATCATCCGATAAAGATCGTGTGTTACGCGAGGCGAGGAGTAAAGGAAGGCTTTCTTGGAAGAACCACAGCATTTTCTTGTTCCCAGACTTTGCGAATTCGACAAGAGAGAAATGTGATTGATTCAAGGAATGCAAGAAACTCTTACATCAACGGAAGTTCGCTTTTTTTTTCTTTTTTTTTTTGTGCTGGTTCCGCTAGCGGCTGGAGCTTTTTTGTGGAGGAACACACCTTTGGGACAATTATGTGGATGCATCTACACATTCTTTGTGCTTATTCCGCCTATTGACTGGAGTTTGTTTTATAGATTATTTTCTGTTGTGTAATTCTGTCTCACAAAATTTGTATAGAAGCACCGGACTTGAGCAATCCATCGACAAAGTTGTCGTGGGGACTCTCGTAGGCGTACATGGAATGTTTGAGTTTAGAAGGATGGACGCCGGTTGGCGCCGTCATGCAACGGGTTAATGCACACATTTTTCTTTTTTCTGTTTTTTTGTTCTGGGTGATGTTCGGGGGTTGATTGTTGCACCAATGTTGGAATGTGGTCTTTATAATTTTATTTTTGACACAATCTATTTTTTCTCGCATGTCAAAATGTCAGATGTTAATATGAGCGGATTGTCTCTCTCCATGTGGAATGTGAATGGGTTGGGACACCCCATAAAATGAAGGAAGGTTATTTCTTTTCTTAAACGTAAGAAATTTGATATAGTGTTTCTTCAAGAAATGCATCTTTCCCCACAGGAAGCTGAAAAATTTGGGAGGATATGGGGTGGACATGTTTCCTTTAGTGCTGGTTCAAGTAAGAGCAGGGGAGCCATTACATTGATAAGTAAACATCTACAATTCAAAGGTCTCAAACAGATTAAAGATAAATTAGGAAGTCATTATGGCTTTAGCAGAAACTGAGGGGCAAAGGTTGATTTTGGCTAATATTTACGCACCTAACGCTGATGAACAGGGCTTTTTTATAGATCTTGAAGGGATGTTGCAAGCCGCTGGCACCCCTCATGATATAATATTGGGAGGAGACTTAAATCTTTTGATGGACTCAGTCCTTGATCATAATGAAGCAAATGTGTGTAAGCCCCCTAAAGCAACAACGATGCTTCACAGGATGTGTAAAACTCCTGGTCTTACAGATATTTGGAGACTTTTTAACCCATCTGGTAGGGACTATACATTTTTTTCATCAGTCCATAAGATTTATTCTAGAATTGATTTTTTTTAAATATCTAAGTCCCTCATTTCATCTGTTGTAGATTGCTCAGTTGGAAACATCTTAGTCTCAGATCACGCCCTGATGAGTTTAGATGTGTTGCCAAATTTGGAGAAAAAGAAATCATATAGTTGGTGCTTTAATGTATCCCTTTTCCCTGAATTCCAACAAATGTTAAAGGCTGAAATCTGTGTTTATATGGAGACCAGCTGGTCCTCAGTATCCTCTCTGGGCGTGGTTTGGAAGGCACTTAAGGTGGTTGTAAGGGGTCGGATCATACAGTATGCCTCATTCATTAAAAAATCCAAAGCACGAGAACTCGTGGAGTTGGAAGGGAATATTAAAAGTGCCTAGGAAGGTGGAGTTTTGGCTATTCAGGGCAAGACTGTCATACTTTGAGTCAGGGGGGAAAAGGCAGGAAAACTTCTGGCAAGATATATAAAACATAGAGAGTCTTTTTCTACCATTCCCTCAGTGAAATCTGCTGGTGGTGAAATATTTACCTTAGCCATTGATATTAATAATGCTTTTAAAGAATTCTATCTTGATCTCGACAGTTCCACGTCTTCATCCACGATGAGGATATTAGAAACTTTGTGGAACCATTAGAACTTCCTAAACTGACGGCTGAGCAAAAAAATTCTCTTGATTCTGAGATAACCTTGGAGAAGTTTGGCGAGGTAGTTAAGGCCTTGCCTACAGGCAAGTCTCCGGGGCCAGATGGCTTTGCCGCTGAATATTTTAGATCTTATGCTATGGAACTGGCTCCACTTCCACAAGTTTATATGGAATCATTAAAGAATGGAAAGCTTCAGCCAATAATGACACAAGCCCGGATCAGTCTGATCTTTAAAAAGGACAAAGATCCAAGCGAGTGTAAGCGTTACCATCCAATTTCCCTGATCCAGCTAGACAGGATTATTAAAATATTGTCAACAATTGTGGCTAATCGATTAAGTAAAGTTATGACATCTCTTATGCATATAGATCAGGTGGGGTTTATCCGGGGCCAAGCTCTTCTGATAACATTAGGCGTTTCATCAATAACATGTGGTCAGTAGCGAATGATCAGGCTCCGGTCGCTGCCATCTCACTTGACACCAAAAAGGCATTTGATATGGTAGAATGGGATTATCTTTTTAGGATTTTGGAAATATATGGGTTCGGGAATACTGAATATTGGATTGATTTAGTTACTTTATATTTAAAAATATTCATTTCATTTCAGATTATGCCAAACAGGGCATTAAATATTTGGCCATTTTATTCCCAGCACATTTGTCTGATTTAGTTAGAGTTCATTTGGACCCTTTAATGAAAAGGTTTTCGAGCGATGTGGACAGGTGGGCTTCATTACATTTATCGATGATTGGGAAGGTTAATGTTATTAAAATGAATTGTATTCCAAAATTTATCTACCTGCTACAATCTCTCCCTGTAGATGTCCCCCTCTCTTATTTCAAGCAATTTGATAGCATAGCGAAGTCCTTCATTTGGAATGGTAAACATCCCAGATTACATTTCGATAAGTTACTTAGGCCAATTGACAAAGGTGGGCTAGGCCTACCCAAGATTTTGTTTTATTATTATGCATTCGGTCTCAGACATTTGGCTCATTGTCGCTTCCACCTGAGAGAGCCCCTCCCTGGTTTTGTACTGAACAGGAAGTTCTTTCCCCTATTTCGCCATTGCAAAGCCTTTCTATCAAACTAATTGGAGAAGTTAAGTTACACCCTGTTTTCTCACATTTGCACTCGGTATGGACAAAAGTGTCCAGAATGTTTAATTCGGACACTTATTTAAATGTTGCCTCGAGCATATGGCAGAATCCAAAATTATGTATTAATAAGTCCCCTTTCTGCTGGTCAGAGTGGATTGTGAGGGGGGTTACTACACTCAGTGACCTACAGGTGCATCTCAATAAATTAGAATGTTGTGGAAAAGTTCATTTATTTCAGTAATTCAACTCAAATTGTGAAACTCGTGTATTAAATAAATTCAATGCACACAGACTGAAGTAGTTTAAGTCTTTGGTTCTTTTAATTGTGATGATTTTGCTCACATTTAACAAAAACCCACCAATTCACTATCTCAAAAAATTAGAATACATCATAAGACCAATAAAAAAAAACATTTTCAGTGAATTGTTGGCCTTCTGGAAAGTATGTTCATTTACTGTATATGTACTCAATACTTGGTAGGGGCTCCTTTTGCTTTAATTACTGCCTCAATTCGGCGTGGCATGGAGGTGATCAGTTTGTGGCACTGCTGAGGTGGTATGGAAGCCCAGGTTTCTTTGACAGTGGCCTTCAGCTCATCTGCATTTTTTGGTCTCTTGTTTCTCATTTTCCTCTTGACAATACCCCACAGATTCTCTATGGGGTTCAGGTCTGGTGAGTTTGCTGGCCAGTCAAGCACACCAACACCATGGTCATTTAACCAACTTTTGGTGCTTTTGGCAGTGTGGGCAGGTGCCAAATCCTGCTGGAAAATGAAATCAGCATCTTTAAGAAGCTGGTCAGCAGAAGGAAGCATGAAGTGCTCCAAAATTTCTTGGTCAACGGGTGCAGTGACTTTGGTTTTCAAAAAACACAATGGACCAACACCAGCAGATGACATTGCACCCCAAATCATCACAGACTGTGGAAACTTAACACTGGACTTCAAGCAACTTGGGCTATGAGCTTCTCCACACTTCCTCCAGACTCTAGGACCTTGGTTTCCAAATGAAATACAAAACTTGCTCTCATCTGAAAAGAGGACTTTGGACCACTGGGCAACAGTCCAGTTTTTCTTCTCCTTAGCCCAGGTAAGACGCCTCTGACATTGTCTGTGGTTCAGGAGTGGCATAACAAGAGGAATACGACAACTGTAGCCAAATTCCTTGACACGTCTGTGTGTGGTGGCTCTTGATGCCTTGACCCCAGCCTCAGTCCATTCCTCGTGAAGTTCACTGAAATTCTTGAATCGATTTTGCTTGACAATCCTCATAAGGCTGCGGTTCTCTTGGTTGGTTGTGCATCTTTTTCTTCCACACTTTTTCCTTCCACTCAACTTTCTGTTAACATGCTTGGATACAGCACTCTGTGAACAGCCAGCTTCTTTGGCAATGAATGTTTGTGGCTTACCCTCCTTGTGAAGGGTGTCAATGATTGTCTTCTGGACAACTGTCAGATCAGCAGTCTTCCCCATGATTGTGTAGCCTAGTGAACCAAACTGAGAGACCATTTTGATGGCTCAGGAAACCTTTGCAGGTGTTTTGAGTTGATTAGCTAATTGGCATGTCACCATATTCTAATTTTTTGAGATAGTGAATTGGTGGGTTTTTGTTAAATGTGAGCCAAAATCATCACAATTAAAAGAACCAAAGACTTAAACTACTTCAGTCTGTGTGCATTGAATTTATTTAATACACGAGTTTCACAATTTGAGTTGAATTACTGAAATAAATGAACTTTTCCACGACATTCTAATTTATTGAGATGCACCTGTATATGAGAGTGGAGTGTTGAGATCTTTTGAAAGGGTGAGGGAGGTATAAATGTGTGTGACTAATTTATATATATATATTTTTGTGTATGTTTGTTTTCTTTTTTGTGTGTTTGTGTATATACTCATATGTGCCAACAGGGATGTTTGTTTGGGGTCAGGGTGGGGTTGGGGATTGGGAGGGGTGGTTGTGGGGTTTAAATGTTGATTCCATGTATATATGTTTTGCTCTTCTTCATTTAATGTAGGAATCAATAAAAAAAAAATGTTAATTACAAAAAAACAACTGTGCTATAACCAAAATCAGGTTACTTTTGTCTTATTACAAATGGTTTTGGCTCAGCTATGCTCAGACTCAGAGAATGGAATAAGACTACTTTAGAATCAACATTTGGCTGGTGAAGCCCATTTTCTCAGTTTTAGTGTTGGCACAGTTGCTGTATTTTGGCTTTGTATGGCAGCCAAGCTAGGGTCCCTCCTCAGGGATTTTTTCACCAGTTTTATCATCCACCAGGCGAAAATTGCAAGTCTGAACTCTTAGAAAAGTCAAAGCACACCTCTTCTCACCAACTCACACAATTTGAGCTATCATTTATGTCCCCAGCACAATGGATTAACTTCTGCATGAGCAATAGTAAAAGTAATAGTGATGCTTGTCTTAGCAAGCACCACTAATTAGCAATGGGAGTACATCAAAAGACAGAAAATGTACAGACTGCAATTTGGAGGAGTGGATCTGATTGACTATTGGACGAGTCAGCCTGCAGGTGGAGGTCAGTGGTGGAGAACGATGGCTTTAGAACAACTCCTGAATCAGTACTGGACAGAAGATCACACTGCACATAGCACCGAGTGCAAAATCACTGCTCCTCCCTCCCTACACATTAAGCCATTTTACGGTACCAGCATAACTGCTTCCAAAAAACTCCATTTCCACATTTCCTTCCCATTGTTTGTCAGTTTAATTAGCAGAGCAATGCCACGCTAATGGGAGTGAGACAGCATGGATGGAATGGGAGGTGGGTTGATGATTGCTAGTTTTCTCCATCCAATGTTGACTTTCCCAGGATGATGAAAGCGAGATCCAAGAGTATGTCCTCCTGACCTCATAAGATGAGCTGAGTCTGATGTGCAATCTCTGCTTCATGCCTGGAGGCCTGATTATGATGGAGATGAAGCTGGCACATGGAGTCACTATGCAGTAATGCAAACCACCCACACCCTCCTTCCAACATCCAGTCAGATGTGTGTGACTCATGGCTCGCTGGCCAAATTCTGGCAATAAATCTGACATCATGAGAATAATAACGATGCAGGTTCAGCCAAGGATCCAAAAAAAGACTGCCGATCTTTGTCTCTTGACTCTTGAGTGCTCCTCCCAAATTAATGAATCAATCTTGATTTAACACAGTGCCCTTCAGTAGGACTTGCCTTTCAGTGCTACAGATAGTAAAACAAAGTCTATAAAACAATAGGTGTAAAATGTGTGGGTCGTCTAGAATAAGGGGCTGAGGATGAGCAGAGTTTGTCTCAGTAGGGTTTATTGAGGCACTGAAATGGAAAGTAGAGATGGGTCACAATGGTTGACCCAGACTTGTCGATTATTGAAATTGATGAGTTTAAGATTTGTTTTTTTATTTTATTAGTCATTTTAAACATGTGGTGCTATACT
Source organism: Myxocyprinus asiaticus (assembly GCF_019703515.2). NCBI lineage: Eukaryota > Metazoa > Chordata > Actinopteri > Cypriniformes > Catostomidae > Myxocyprinus > Myxocyprinus asiaticus. The sequence continues at coordinate 23,680,465 of NC_059374.1, read as the reverse complement.
AAGCATGCTAATAGCATGCTGTGCTTTAGCTCTTTGACAGTTTGTACCGTAAACGCTGTTTAAAGTTGTATCTTTAAATTCATCCCCTTTAAACCACCACCGTTACTGCCATATACAGATGGATGTCTTTGACTATTGTGTCACATCTTGTGCTGTTTTTCAAGCATCCCACCATAAGTGTTGCATTCCTTCCTTAAGACAAATTGGTCAACCAGTCGTTCCGTAAACCCACTGACTAATCGATTTTCAAAATATGTAGCGTGCTGACAATGTGCTCTACTTTAGCTTAGTTTGCATGGTAAAACCTGTCACAAAAGTATAATTTTCTGCAAGTCTTCAGATTTATCACCATTAAACCACTACTGATATAGCCACTGGCCATTGCGTCTGGCACTGTTTTTTTAAGCCCCACCATCAGTGTTGCGTTTTAGTCCAACTTCAAAAAATCCCTCTCGAGACACCTGCATTTTGTTCCATTCCATTGCGCTCCATTAAGGTGTTTTTTTGTGTGTGTATTTTATCCCCTTTTCTCCCCAATTTGGCATGCCCAATTCCCAATGCGCTCTAATTCCTCATGTTGGCATAGTGACTCATTCCTGGTGGCGGTGGACAAATCTTAGTTGCCTCCGCTTCTGAGAGAGTCAGCCCACACATCTTATCATGTGGCTTGCTGACTGGTACCGTGGAGACCTAGAGTGTCTGGAGGCTCATGCTATTCACTGTGGCATCCATGCACAACTCACCACGTGCCCCACCGAGAGTGAGAACCACCATATAGCAACCACGAGGAGGGTAACCCACGTGACTCTACCAACCTTAGCAACCGGTCCAACCGAACTCGCAATTCCAGGGGTGGTAGTCAGCGTCTTTGCTTGCTGAGCTACCCAGGCCCCCAACAAGGTGTTTTTGAATGCAAGAATTTGTCTTATGTAAATAGCTCCTAACAAATGCATCCAAAAAGGGTCAGGCGAAATCAAAATTACCCTAATTATACAACTAGTTGACTAGCCATTCAGACAACCCACTGACTAGTCGATTTTGAAAATATGTAGTTTTGCACATCCCTACTGTAGAGAAAGTGCACCATGCAAAACAGAGAGAGAGAGAGAGAGAGAGGGAGAGAGAGAATTGCACGAAGCATCCCACTTATCTCACCCCTCACTGTTTGTCGATGATAATAGCCTATGCTCTCTTACACACACTCCCATCTACAGTCCAAAAAACCACAGAAATAATTTACTACACAGACAGATATGGCTCTTGTGACAAATAATGGGGCAGACTAGTCTATTCAGACTAGTGTTTCGAAAATGAGGAAATTCCATTCAGGCATGGGAGCTTAATCAAGCCTGTGTGCCCCCCTGCCAGCATTCTCCCATAAAGCTCTATCTGACAGACTGGAAAGTGGAGAAGAGTAAATGAAAATAAGAAATGGGCTGATCAGGGTAGGCAATACTTGCATTTCACCTCTGTTATTAAACATAAATATGTACAGTTGAAGTCAGAAGTTAACATGCACTTAGGTTGTAGTCATTAAACCAAATTTTTTAACCACTCCACAGATTTCATATTAGCAAACTATAGTTTTGGCAAGTCGTTTAGGACATCTACTTTGTGCATGACACAAGTAATTTTTCCAACAATTGTTTACAGACAAATTGTTTAACTTTTAATTGACTATATCACAATGGCAGTGGGTCAGACATTTACATACACTAAGTTAACTGTGCCTTTAAGCAGCTTGGAAAAATCCAGAAAATGATGTCAAGCTTTTATGAAATTAGCCAATTAGCTTCTTATAGGCTAATTGGAGTCAATTGGAGGTGTACCCATGGATGTATTTTAAGGCCTACCTTCAAACTCAGTGCCTCTTGGCTTGACATCATGGGAAAATCAAAAGAAAGACCTCAGAGAAAAAATTGTGGACCTCCACAAGTCTGGTTCATCCTTGGGAGCAATTTCCAAATGCCTGAAGGCACTACGTTCATTTGTACAAACAATAGTAAGCATGTATAAACACCATGGGACCATGCAGCCATCATACCGCTCGGGAAGGAGATGCATTCTGTCTCCTAGAGATGAACGTAGTTTGGTGCGAAAAGTGCAAATAAATCCCAGAACAACAGCAAAGGACATTGTGAAAATGCTGGAGGAAACAGGGGCCGGATTCACGAAACGTTCTTAAGAAGAAATTTCTTAAACTTAAGAAATTTCTTATCTTTTTTTCAAATTCTCGAAAAAAATGTTCTTAAAAACTGTTGTAAATAACATCTTAAAGTTAGGACAACCTCACAGTTGTCTTAAATTCTAAAAGGTAAGATGTTTAATGAATTTACTGGGTTTTTCATGTTGAGTAGAAATGTGAGTTTAATGATATTTTTATTTTCACCAAATTCAAACAATAAATGTTGTTTTGAAGCTTCTTAATGTGGTGACCTATCATGCTAATTCAAACGGATGCGCTGCATATAGAGCTCTCTCTGCGATCTTTAGAGTTCATAGAAACATAATAATTATAACATTAGAAAGCTGAGACTTTCTTTTTCACCTCCCATTCACATCCCTATCGGAGTTGGCCACAGCGGAGACAGCCCTCGCAACCCTTTCCCATTTACCCGCCTCGTACTTTCCGACATGATATTATTATCAAGCTTCCCAAGGAAAACTTTTTCCTTGCAGTAATTTCCTCAACTCTTGTATATTTAAGTTTTTGTTTCTTTTCTTTTCCTCCATGTCACATTAAAAGTTATCAAATGGTTAGCAGCAAGTAAATTCTCCTATGACAGGTAGTGTCATTAAACTAACACATCATGCACTTTACATAAAAATAAAAAAAATGATCGTGAGGCACTTGCTACTTTAAAAAAAAAAAAAAAAAAAAAAGGTTAATAGATAAATGTATCATTACGATTTAGCAGTGTTGAAGTATTGAATTTGGCGATGTGACAAGGCAAGCCTGTGAGCAGGCTGATCAGACAACGTCAAAGCCTGTCTTTTTATTCTTAAGAAAAAAAATTAAGATGTTCTTAAGAAAATATTTGAGAACTTCTTAAGAATTTTTCAAGAATTGCACTTAGGAACGCTCTTACGAACTTCTTATAATTTATCCTAAGAACTTTCTTAATTTTTTTCTTAAGAACATTTTCGTGAACCAGCCCCTGGGAGACAAGTATCTATATCCACAGTAAATGAGTCTTATATCGACATAACCTGAAAGGCTGCTCAGCAAGGAAGAAGCCACTGCTCCAAAACCACCATAAAAAAGCCAAAATATAGTTTGCAAGTGCACATGGGGACAAAGATCTTACTTTTTGGAGAAATGTCCTCTGGTCTGATGAAACAAAAATGTAACTGTTTGGCCATAATGACCATCATTATGTTTGGAGGATAAAGGGTGAGGCTTGCAGGCCGAAGAACACCATCCCAACCGTGAAGCATGGGGGTGGCAGCATCATGTTGTGGGGGTGCTTTGCTGCAGGAGGGACTTTTGCACTTCACAAAACAGATGGCATCATGAGGAAGGAAAATTATGTGGATATATTGAAACAACATCTCAAGACATCAGCTAGGAAGTTAAAGCTCGGTCACAAATGGGTCTTCCAAATGGACAGTGACCCCAAGCATTCCTCCAAAGTTGTGGCAACAAAGGACAACAAAGTCAAGGTATTGGAGTGGCCAACACAAAGCCCTGACCTCAATCCGATAGAAAATTTGTGGGCAGAACTGAGAAAGCATGTGCAAGTAAGGAGGCCTACAAACCTGACTCAGTTACACCAGTTCTGTCTGGAGGAATGGGCCAAAATTCCAGCAACTTATTGTGAGAAGCTTGTGGAAGGCTACCCTAAACGTCTGACCCAAGTTAAACAATTTAAAAGCAATGCTACCAAATACAACAAAGTGTATGTAAACTTCTGGCCCACTGGGAATGTGATGAAAGAAATAAAATCTGAAATAATTAATACTTTCTACTATTATTCTGACATGTCACTTTCTTAAAATAAAAGTAGTGATCCTAACTGACCTAAGACAGGGAATGTTTTCTACGATTAAATGTCAGGAATTGTGAAAAACTGAGTTTAAATGTATTTGGCGAAGGTGTATGTAAACTTCTGACTTCAACTGTATGTGTCTAGACAATTCATTAATTTGACAGATATACCAGAGAAGTGCATATGCTATGGGACACTGAAACACCACTAGGAGCTGTCATATCCTACTTTTCTGAAACTGAAGGTAATTACAGAATGCCAGTTCTCACAAACAGGCAGTCAGTTATGTGTTATTATCACCTTTTAATTACTTGTTCATTCCAGTGCCATTAAACACATGCAGCATAAAACTTATGCATGCAATTAATGGATGTTACCGCTAGAATAAATAAACAGTGGAAAATTGTGTGTATCAATCGTTGTAGTAATTATTGTGATCAGTTTATCACAAAAGAGAATTGTGTTGATTATCGCAAGATAAAGATTTCATAAATGAACATCAAATAAGCAAATAATTAAGTTATTAATAAGTAAATTGATTTTAATTAAATTAAATAATAATTTAATTTAAATATAGCATACAATAAACTATATTTTTACATTTCCTGAAGAAAAAGAAGGGTGCTTGCCCATGCAAAAGCCGCTGTGGATGGCTGCCAGGACGTTTCTTGCAGTTGCTATGCTATTCTGAGTGTTTTTAGCATGAATGTTGTTATGTGGTTGCTAAGGTATATTCTGGGTGATTTCTAGGTGGTTACTTACTGGCCAAAGTCAAAAGAGCAAACTCTAAAGTCTCCCTAGATATGACTCTGGTCCCTGCTTCAATATACTGTAAGTCTAGGATTACTTTTTCCATCTGTTTAACTTTTAGCAGGTGAAAATCTAAGTTTCATCACTTAGACAAGTAATAACATACGTCTCCTCAACAAACTACTCATATTACTCATGTCTGTTGCACGAACGTATGGAACGAGTTACATGTCAAAGTTTAATATGTAGGGATGGAGTTTGTTCAACTAAGTATGTGCAATAGCAATAGTGATGCTTACCTTAGCAAGCACCACTAATACAGTAAAAGGAAGTAATAATGTATAAATATTGCTTTGAAGATGTTCATGTTCAATAACCAACATCTCAAAGTTGTATGTGTTTGTCTAATCATATCAAGTGTAAATATGTGTTCTCCAAACAAGTTTGATTGTATGCCTTAATGAGATTCCTGATAGCGTGCTCCAACTATGACCAGCAGTTCTTAGAAGATATGTTTTTGTTTTGTTTTGTTAACTTTTGCAAGTTCAAGCATAGTAAGGCCTGAATACTCTACACAAGAATTAATTTGTATGTGTTGTGTATGTGTTGCATTCTAAGCATTGCCACAAGGGCACAGTTGTGGTCATTATCGTAAACTGTCTTCCTCTACAATCAGTTGTCTATTTCAGGTCAAATACTTTCATGGTGGAGCAACAGTTTGAAGAACATTTTACTGAGCATGTCATCACATGTATTTCCAACCTCCAGAGTAACACATTTGGTTTAACAGAATTTGCCTTTGAAGGTTTATTGCTTGAGCCCCTGAGTACTGTGGTTGTTACCACCACAGTGCAATGCAAGAGCACACATTACATACAACGGGACAGTATTAGTGACTGGAAGATCGAATGATTTTTCTGACTTGGATCTTTGAATCTCGTTCAGCAAAATGAACAAATATTTATTCAAGTCATTTTGTTCATTTGTCATATGACAGCCGCATACAGGAAGCAGAATTGATTAGTTCACCTCACAAGTCTTCAGGTGTGAGTCTTCGTTCACTGTTCACGTGACATCTGCATACAGTAGGTACCCATAGGATCTGTACAGGAAATAGGATTGATTAATTCACCTCACGAATTGGTCTTCGGATCGGAGTCTTTTGTTCATTTGTCACGTGACTGCTACTAAGCTCCGCATAGAAGACAAGCAATTTGTTCAAGAGAGACAATTACTGATCTTATATTATTTTTTTCTCTTTACAGCTTACAGTTCATTGTGTTGCAGTTGTTAGTATCAGTTACAAGATATTGTCTGCCAAGTGTAAAATTAAAGTAAAAAGGGCTTCAATGACTATCAGTAAATTTAAAGTGAAATTAAAAGACATGCCTGATTTGGGTCTAGAGTTCACAATAAGGACATAAGAAGGACATAAATCATACAACAAGGGAATGCATCATGAGGGCAAAATATATTACAGTTTATTCAAAATCAATTAAATAGTCAAGTAAATAATATGGGGTTTTCTAATAGCTTTTACAGTCCAAAATTTACAAAATTTGTTAATCCATTATAAACAGTTTAGGACTGGGCTTAAATTGAAGTCATCTTGCTTTATGAGTGTGATTTGATAAAGTTTAAAGCTAACTAACACTTTATTACCAGATTCAGTGTTATGGAAAAGAACCATCATTACAGTGGGGGGGCCTGGGTAGCTCAGTGAGTAAAGACTCTGACTACCACTCCTGGAGTTGCAAGTTCAAATCCAACCAAATTGGTCCGGTTGCTAGGGAGGGTAGAGTCACATGGGGTAACCTCCTCGTGGTCGCTATAATGTGGTTCTCGCTCTTGGTGGGGCACGTGGTGTGTTGTGCGTGGATGCCGCGGTGAATAGCGTGAAGCCTCCACATGCGCTATATCTCCGCGGTAACACGCTCAACAAGCCACGTGGTAAGATGCGCGGATTGACAGGCTCAGATGCAGAGACAATTGAGATTCGTCCTATGCCACCATGAGGACTTAGAGCGCATTGGGAATTGGGCATTCCAAATTGGGGAGAAAAATCATTACAGACATATTCACAAAGTTATATATTGCAAGAAATAAAAAATGCTAAAATTTGAGACCAGAAATGCTCCGTGTAACTACAAGGACAAAAATAAAACCTAACTAACAGCTTGTATTTAAGAGAGGTTTGAAGTATTAAATAAATTCTGTTTCCAACACAGAACTTTTGCAGATGAACATAAGACACAGATCCGAAGACCCATTTGAAAGGTGAACTAATCAATTATGATTCCTGTTGAGCCTATGCGGCTGTCACATGAAAAATGAACGAAAGACTCGTAACCGAAGACAGACTTATAATTTCTGTTTCCTGTGCAGAACCTATGTGTACCTATAAGGCTGTTACGTGTCAGATGAATGAAAGACTCATTCGTGAAGACTCGGGAGGTGAACTAAACATTTCTGTTTCCTGTGCAGTGCCTATGTGACTGTCCCACGTCAAATGAATGAAACACGAACATGGATTTTGCGCATGTGCGGCCACAACAAAATGAACGAATCACTCTCTGAAACTACTCATTAAAAATGAACTAATTGTTCATGAACGACCCATCACTAGACAGTATGCTTGCAGTGCATTAGCCCAGCATTCAAATCTGTGTTTGTGTACTTGCATAGAGTATGCTTCTGGCCTAAGTGTCCGTTCAGACCAAACATGTTTCAACAAATGGAACAGAATGAAGGTGTCTCAATATGCTTTCTTAAAAGTTAAGGTTCCTTTAAATTGACGAGGCCTCTTAAACAGCCCTTCTGCATGAGATGCTAAAAAAAGAAATTCCACAGACTTGAAAAAGTCTAATTTGTTGACTCTACAAACTGCTACAACAAACTACCTACTATGGCAGTAACATTTCACTTGATTTTGCTAAAATATTTCTGCCAGCTGTGTAATGTTTGAGTCATAAAATCAAATAGTCTGGTCAAAAGACAATGTTTAGACTGACAACTCCTGTGGTGACTCTACGGGGCTACGATTGAAGGCCATAACCTGTGCACAACACACACAGGGCTCTATATAATCAAAGCACAGAGCTGTTCACCAGGAACGGGTAAATACCCATGTCCATGCACCGTGTTCCTCTACTCTCACAGCCACATTTCATTCTCAGCTTTCACCTGAAAGCTTAGTTGATATATAGTGGGCACCAAACAGAGATGCAGCAGCACGCTTTAGCAGAGCTTTTTTCTCCATCCTGTGAAGTACCTAACTTGCCCTGATCCACTTGAGTGGCAAATGTGTCATTATCCCAAGAGGGGACACCCATCTTGGCTGTCCTTGTGCAGCTGGTGCTAAGTGGTTGATGCCAAATGTAGTCAATCCAGTGTTGTTATGGCTTCAAGACTGTGGGGCTGTGCAAATTCTGGGAAGAATGCTGGAGCTTCATCGTTCTACTGTACAGCTGAGCAAAACAAGTATGAGTGACATTAAATGCGACTTTTCTCTAAACAGTCGGTTTAAAGGGAAGGTTTGGGCTCTACAGTTGAGTAAAGATCTGCAATGAGGCACAGCATCTGGTTACACAACTGATCATTCGAGAAAGGGGTGACTAATGAGCTGCCTTCTCTTTCTGTGTGTCACGTCCATATTGTACCATCCCATGCCATTATGAATGCATGACAAATAATCAAAGTTCAAATCTGGCTTCACTACCCATCTGTTTATCTAAAGTATTTTACAAAAGCTTAATGAAACAAGCTGTTTAGACAACATAAATAACAGATGAATGAAGTGCTACGTTTCTTAGCAAAGTTTCTTAGACCACATCCTCACTAATATGTTTTTGTTAGAAAACACATCGATTTTTATGTTTACACCTGCCATTCACACTGGAATGGCATTTTCCTCAACCGAAAACTGGTAAAAAATGCCAGACTTATAATTGAACCAACTATGCTCACTGGTATCCAAACTCCTCAAAACGGCTTCACACCTTTTCACTTAGTGTAAAATCCCTAACTGTAAGTCTTTGTTTTACTTTATCCTTAACTTCACAATGATCTCTTGAACTGCTGAGCTTTAATCCAGAAAATGTGTTAACTTCAATGATATATGAATAGATGTAAATTGTGGGCCAACTGTATACTTTGTTTAAATTTAAAGTTCTTGCTACACAACCTGTGGTTTACCAAGCACATAATGACATATGCTAAGACTGGCATTTCAATAGCACTAATTTGATGGCCTTGTGTCTCCCCATGGTCATTACCATCCTTCTAGTAGCCAATAGAACCATTATAACAGTTTAAAATTTGACTGTACCTGTAAAGCACATAAAACTGGTAGAAGATAATCCTCTCCTCAGCCAGTCATGAACTGGCACTGGTATTACTCAAAAATAACCTCATGGAGCCAGTTAAAGAGCCAGTGAAATTGGCAAAGCACAGCTTTCGGGGTAATACAAGGACACAAAGGCTCTATATCAGTGGTTCTTAAACTGGTATAGAGCCACGACTGGCTAGAGGTGCCACGGAACCTCTGCTCAGTTCAAAATTTTATTGGCCTTGCTCATGTCTCGTGGTAAATGCGGCAGTGTGCATGAACAGTCAAATGCACTTCTTGGTCAAATGCCCCTCTTGACACAATATTAATATAAACACAGATGTTAATGTATTATGACAGTGTAAGTATATGAGACAAAAATATGTGCCGTCTTGAAGTGATATTAATGTAAACACAGCCATAAATGTATTATGTGAGTGTAAGCAGACAGGACAAAATCTAATATCTCAAAATATCCAATCTGTGCGATATGTAAATGCAGCCTAATAGACCTGTTGTTGTCTGTTATAGGCCTATCGTTAATAATAATAAAACAACAATATTGACAAAAAAAAAGTGAAAAGCACTCACTGTCCTTGCCTTGATAACTTTAGTAGCTTTAAGCCCAATAAATTTCATTTCTTATAATCCCACAATAAAGATCATGTATAATTTGTCGGTTTGTCTTAAATTAAATGTCAATAATTTAAGTAGTTTTATTTTGCATTAGATTACTTTTTTAATGTTTTTATATTATGATTTTTCAATATTTAATTGCTGCTATTACTGAAAAACCTAAACACTCTTTACTCTGTTCTCCATTTTCCTACTGGCTCATAAATAATTACTTTAAAAGTTTAAAGAAATGTTTACTTTTGTGCTGTGGGGGGAAAAGGGGGTGTCGTATTTTTTAAAGTTTAAAGTTACGCAACGAACTTATTACAATTTTACCTTGTGGAGTTAAAGAGGCTGACCAAGAGTAGGTTGTGTTGGACAAGTAAAGATTTAGAACAAATTTGTTCTTTAGGGGACATTACAACTGACGCTTAAACATGGTTGAGAATTGTCATTCACTCTTTGCACTAGTTGTCACATAATTACTCTTGGAAAATTCTGTGATGTGCATACTAAATTTGGAGAAGGGTTTTAGGCTCAAGTCTTCTTCTGTAACCTCCTGCTCCTGCCTATATGGAATACTGATTCAGCCATCCCTTCCAACATGTAGAGTCAATCCCACAGTTGCAATGCAAAGCCATTCTCCTTGAACTCTAATCTCAGAACATCTCTTATCGACAATTCCAAACGACATGATTAAAAAGGAGCTAGGACAATCAAGCCTTCCACTTGGGATCTCCTTTTCTCCATGGCCTCTGTCAATCAGCTTCCGTATGGCTTTGCTTGGGCAGCCAATTAGAGAGCTTCAGCAGTCACCTCTGTGCTGCATTAAGTGCCCTGTGGACATCAGAGATTCTATCTGTAGAGGCTGTGTATGGTAATGAGGAGAGGTAAAGAGAAAATCTTCAGGAAGCCCAGCATGTGAGGAACTCGGTTGAGGTGAGGTTTTTTGAGTTGTTAAAGAGCTGTTCTTGCTCAGGCAGCCACTCCCCCCCCCCATTAGCGACAAAACATATCACAGCAGTTGCAAATACCTACATGTGAAATGTGTACCATTTGTCTCCAATGAACTTCTCTCGCTTTCTGAGCAGGGAAGCTTATTTGAGGAAGTGGAATCCTTCAAAATGGACAGTCATCTCCACATATCGACTGAAAAGTGACTGCACGTACTTTATCCGTAAGACTGGCAGAGAGGATCACAAGGACTACGGGTAAAGCACTGACAGCCTGATTCACCGTTGAACCTGAATCTCAAAATGGAAAAAATTAACAGAATACTGATGTATGAAAATGTGCATTTTTACCATATATCGATGTAATCTTCAAGGCTCATGGACAGAGAGGGGAAATCTAAGGCAGTCCAGGAGAACTGATGCAGACAAAGCTCATTTTATGGTTTGGCAAAATGGTGAAATCTCTGAAACAGAAATCAGATAATGAAAGCCAAGCTCCAGCTTGTATAGCCTCCTTCCAAAAATAACATTCAGTAACTTCTCTAAATAACTGCCAAACATTTTCCAAAATTACAAACCAAGAAAAAATCTTTTGCATTATTTATTCCCCCCTAGCTGACCATGGCAAATAAACATGACAAAAATAATGTCATGACAGCATGCTGCTAAAACAACATTTAAATGAGAGGCGTTTACGCCAATGCCCTTGTAAAATATCAAAAGGAAATAATTGGATGTTACCAGGATTGATGAAAAAATCCTCAGGCATTAAATAAAAACAGCTTCTGGGTTGTTTTGTGGCTTGTAAAACCTGGATAGCTCATTAAAAAACACATTTTATTAATTTATCAGTCAATTATAAGATGTCATAGCTAAATGCATATTCTTTTTAGTCATACTTTGATGTTGGCTCCGAGTTTTCAATAACTGATGTGTTTGGAGTGGTGGTGGCGTAGTGGACTAAAGCACTCAACAGGTACGCAGAAGGTTGTTGGTTCAATCCCCACAGCCACCACCGTGTCCTTGAGCAAGGCACTTAACTCCAGGTTGCTCCAGGGGGATTGTCCCTGTAATAAGGGCACTGTAAGTCGCTTTGGATAAAAGCGCCTGCCAAATGCATAAATGTAAATGTGTTTAGTGATTTTGCTCAAGCAAAAGCATTAGATCATTTACAAAACTCCAATCATGCAAGGTTATGTATATGCTAAACTTGGGAAGATCCTTAGACAGTTTCTTTGATGTTGACAGATGAATGTTTGAATTCTGAGATATTAGAAATCAGACTGACCAGATTTGTTTTAGGCTAAACTATGTGTCATAAGATATGCATGCGTCATTCTCTCTCATCACAAGAGTGACACAAAGTGGTAACTGCTGTCATGGCAACAACTGCTATGCAAAGTTGATGAGAACAAGAGCACTTTTAAAAGCAAACGCACAGTACATAGGTGATGTGATAAAAATGATACACAAAGTTGATAAAAAATGACAAAGCATGGCTCAATAATAAGGATTTTTTTTCACTGGCCAGTAGTTCAGATTTTAATTGCACTGCCAATATAAATGCTGGCCCTGTCACAAAAATGAAAATTAGTCAGTAGAGTTACTTTAAAAAAATACAAAAAAATAAATAGAAAATCTTACAAAAAAAGCTGTCATGTAATTCTATGAGTGCGTTTACATGAACATTCTTACATCAATTAAGCTTAATAAGCAGACAATGTGTATGGTCATGTAAACGCCTTAAACAGTGTTCTTTTATCAGGGTATGGTCATTAATGGTTTAAGCATAAACCGATCATCAGATTTTTGCCCATTACCTTGATTTCATGTTGCATGCATTCTTACCAGCTTATCCAATGTGCGCACAGGTTGCCTGTATGTCTGTTTACATTTTGACTTCAAAAGTAAACAATAAAAAGATGTTTCAAGTATCATGTAAGCGCAGCTTTCTTGCGTTGACTGATTTTTTGACAGTTACCAGCATATTGGTGTCCATGTTAAGATGCTCTGACACTTTTACTGGAAAACAGTGGCATATGGTGCTACAATCAAATTACAGATTTTTTATTTTCAACCCATTTTAACTGATGCTTCCATGACTATCAAAAGTCACTGTTGCAGTTTTGTCAAAGTTTTGACCAAAAATCTACTTTAACCAGCAAGACAAAGTTACTCTGGTACTGTATAAGGTACACCTGTACACCTACTTATTCATGCGATTATCTAATCAGCCAATCATGTGGCAGCAGTGCAATGCATAAAATTATTCAGATACGGGTCAGGAGCTTCAGTTAATGTTCACATCAATCATCAAAATGGGAAAAAAATGTGATCTCAGTGATTTCGAACCGTGGCATGATTTTTGGTGTCAGACGGGCTGGTTTGAGTATTTCTGTAACTGCTGATCTTCTGTGATTTACATGCACAACAGTCTCTAGTGTTTACTCAGAATGGTGCCAAAAACAAAAAACACACAGTGAGCGGCAGTTCTGCGGATGGAAACACCTTGTTTTTGAGAGAGGTCAACGGAGAATGGCCAGACTGGTTTGAGTTGACAGAAAGACTACTGTAACTCAGACAACCACTCTGTACAATTGTAGTGAGCAGAATAGCATCTCAGAATGCACAACAAGTCGAACCTTGAAGTGAAAGGGCTACAACAGAATAAGACCAGGCTCACCAAAACTGGACAGTTAAAGACTGGAAAAACATAGCCTGGACTGATGAATCTCAATTTCTGCTGAGGTACACAGATGGTCAGCTTTCTGTTCTTGGCTGACAGAAGTGGAACCCGATGTGGTCTTCTGCTGTTGTAGCCCATCCGCCTTGACGTGTTGTGCATTCTGAGATGCTTTTCTGCTCACTACAATTGTACAGATTGGTTATCTGAGTTACCATAGCCTTTCTATCAGCTCAAAGCAGTCTGGCCATTCTCCGTTGACCTCTCTCATCAACAAGGCGTTTCCGTCTGCAGAACTGCAGCTCACTGGATGTTTTTGGCACCATTCTGAGTAAACTCTAGAGACTGTTGTGCATGAAAATCCCAGGAGATCAGTTACAGAAATACTCAAACCAGCCTGTCTGGTACCAAAAATCATGCCACGGTTGAAATCACTGATATCACATTTTTTCCCCCATTCTGATGGTTGATGTGACATTAACTGAAGCTCATGACCCGTATCTGCATGATTTTATGCATTGCACTGCTGCCACATGATTGGCTGATTAGGAAATCGCATGAGTAAGTAGGTGTACAGGTGTACCTAATAAAGTGGTCAGTGAGTGTATGTATATCAGCACAATTTGCTACAACAAAATTCAATTTATAAAGAAATCCACATTTTTTAAATTTGTCAGACATAAAAACATATGTACATGATCACCTGTCACAATAAACAGACGAGTAGTGTTCATTCAACTGGTCCGAAACACTCTCACACTGGCCCCCTGGCCAGAGTGCCATCCTTATTGGTGAGCCCTATAAAGTGCAAACATCCTCAAGAAAAACTCCATATGACCTCAAATGGCTTGAAAGGAAACTCAGCGGGAGACACATCTGACAACCTTCACTTCCAAGGCAACATGAAAGAGGCATTTTCAGATGGTGGGTGACATTCAGAATGTGGACAACACAGCCAAAATACTGAAATCTAAATGTCTGTCCAAAAAAACAAAAAACAAAAAAACACTGTGAAATTAAATTAGCATACATCAAACTCAGTCCTCTGTTCTGATATTTCAAGAGCAAAATAGTTCATAGCAGCAAAAACTCTGCTACTGTATATAACTAATGTAAGGGCAAAAGCCACAGTGCACAATAATAAAGCAAAGTAAACAGCAAAGTATTATATTTTGTACAAGCCTACAGAAAAATAACATACCAACTGCAATTTTCAGTGGTTCACCTGGGCTAAACTGATTTGTGTCAACAATTATTAATCATGATATACTGACTGCACTCGGCTGGGCTGAAAATGTACTTAAACACTACTGACCACAGAATCAATACTAGATACAGAGGATAGATATGTATATCTCATACTCTCTGATATTATATTCTTCTCTAACTGACATGGATTTTGAAATGGCCTTAGTTGCTAAAGGCTCTAAGCATACAATGCATGTTTTATCATGTTAAAATTATGAGTGCTTGTTTTTTGTATTGCAATGTTTATTAGTACACCATTACAAGAGGCAGTAAGCCCAGAAACATACCATTTAAACTTTTTTTGATTTTGCAAATCAATCTGTTTTGACTAAATCAAATTTAGGATTGAAAAGACACTAGATCTCGCAGAAACTTAACTGTTAGCTCCTCTCTTTTCTACAACAAGCTTGTTATTGTACAAACAGGTTTTCATTAGCTAGGAAAATTGGCTGAGTGTTGGATTCGTGAAGAGTTGGTCTCATAGGTGTTCCACAGATTGGCAAATGTCCTGTGAATCCTCAACATAGAAAGTGCTGAATAATGCCCTTGTCTCAATCCTGTAGAGACTGGCCTCACAGATACTGACAAATTGTCACACTATGTCGGTTAACCTTCACTACAACAGAGAGTTGTGCTTCTCTATGACCAATCCATCAACTGATCAAGCATTCAATGAGATCATGCATCTTACTCTGTTTTCTGTCATATGCATATACATATGTGGTACCAGGCGGGCACAGAGGCTACAAACGAGTGTGCCCTTTGTGTGTCCTTTTAATCTTGTTTGCTCGCTTGCTTTGCAAATTCAGTTTATGGTGACAGACCTTTCTGCAGTAACAATGCCATGCAAATCAGTGGTCCCAGTCCAAGAGGCACTTGCTTTAGCCACCTTTGGCCATAATTAAGTGCTGGTGATATCACTGAATTACAGCAGGCACACTATCTATGCCAAAGGCAAACTGGAGAACATTACTGTACCTTTAAAATCTAGAGCACACTACACGATTCATGCTAGTCTCCTTTGATGTTTTGAGTCTGCGACTTCTCCGACTAAGTCTCAGATCCCAAGACCGACAGTCATGTAGTGTGCGCACCTACACAACCACGAATTTTAAACCTGTTTGAAATCTGGCCGACGAGTTGTCAGATGTGCGCACTATCCCGACGAGCGAGACACTGGCAATGAGCAACAGCCAATGAAATATAGAGAGATTGCAAGAAGATGGCAATACATTGGAAAGCAGGAGACAAAAAACAAATAGAAAATAAAATAAAACTTCACCCATGTCTCCTGAATACGCCATGCCCTCACTACACGACTTTTGGTGAGATTTTGCTGTCGCAGACAGATTTCTGAAGTCTGTGGCAAAACCCCTGGATCTTTGCCAAATCGGTGCTTTCTATGGCCACCGATGCTAGTTAGGTATCACCGGAGGCAGAACGTTATTACTCTATAACCATGCTCTACACGGACACATTTAGCTGTTGTGCACCATCTTCGAGTTCACACCAGCGTCTCCCACTGAACGCGTTTACATATGTCTCCTCCTGCAAATGTCATGAGGTAAGCCCTTGCATTAATGTGGCCCTGTCAGTGAGCGGCAGTTCTGTGAACGGAAACGCCATGTTTATTAGAGAGGTCAACGGAGAATGGCCAGACTGATTTTAGCTGGCAGAAAGGCTACGGTAACTCAGATAACCACTCTGTATAATTGTAGTGAGCAGAATAGCATCTCAGAATGCACAACACATCGAACCTTGAAGCTTGGGCTACAACAGTAGAAGACCAGGTTGGGCACTTTATTAGGACCATAATGTCCCAAATAAAATGCTCAGTGAGTGTATGAATAGATTTTGGACATACAGTTGAAGTCAGAAGTTTACATACACCTTAGCCAAATACATTTAAACTCAGTTTTTCACAGTTCCTGACATTTAATCGTAGAAAACATTCCCTGTATAAAAGGTCAGTTAGGATCACTACTTTATTTTAAGAATGTGAAATGTCACAATAATAGTAGAGAGAATTATTTATTTCAGCTTTTATTTCTTTCATCACATTCCCAGTGGGTCAGAAGTTTACATAGACTTTGTTAGTATTTGGTAGCATTGCCTTTAAATTGTTTTTATGTAGCCTTCCACAAGCTTCTCACAGTAAGTTGCTGGAATTTTGGCCCATTCCTCCAGACAGAACTGGTGTAACTGAGTCAGGTTTGTAGGCCTCCTTGCTCACACACGATTTTTCAGTTCTGCCCACAAATTTTCTATCGGATTGAGGTCAGGGCTTTGTGATGGCTGCTCCAATACCTTGACTTTGTTGTCCTTTGTTGCCACAACTTTGGAGGCATGCTTGGGGTCATTGTCCATTTGGAAGACCCATTTGTGACCGAGCTTTAACATCCTGGCTGATGCCTTGAAATGTTGCTTCAATATATCCACATCATTTTCCTTCACGATGCCATCTATTTTGTGAAGTGCACCTGTCCCTCCTGCAGCAAAGCACCCCCACAACATGATGCTGCCACCCCCATGCTTCACAGTTGGGATGGTGTTCTTCAGCTTGCAAGCCTCACCCATTTTCCTCCAAAAATAACAATGGTCATTATGGCCAAACAGTTCAATTTTTGTTTCATTAGACCAGAGGACATTTCTCCAAAAAGTAAGATCTTTGTCCCCATGTTCACTTGCAAACTGTAGTCTGGCTTTTTTATGGCAGTTTTGGAGCAGTGGCTTCTTCCTTGCTGAGCAGCCTTTCAGGTTATGTCGATATAGGACTCATTTTAATGTGGATATAGATACTTGTCTACCCGTTTCCTCCGGCATCTTCACAAGGTCCTTTGCTGTTGTTCTGGGATTGATTTGCACTTCACACCAAATTATGATCATCTCTAGGAGACAGAATGCGTCTCCTTCCTGAGCGGTATGATGGCTATGTGGTCCCATGGTGTTTATACTTGTGTACTATTGATTGTACAGATGAACATGGTACATTCAGGTGTTTAGAAATTGCTCCCAAAGATGAATCAGACTTGTGGAGGTACACATTTGTTTTTTCTGAGGTCTTGGCTAATTTCTTTTGATTTTCCCATGATGTCAAGCAAAGAGGCACTGACTTTGAAGACAGGCCTTAAAATACATCCACAGGTACACCTCCAATTCAGTACACCTCCTATCAGAAGCTAATTGGCTAATTGTCTAAAGGCTTGACATCATTTTCTGGAATTTTCCAAGCTGCTTAAAGGCACAGTTAACTTAGTGTATGTAAACTTCTGACCCACTGGAATTGTGGTATAGTCAATCCGCAGTGATCCGAATATATGACGTAAGAACAACAAATGCAGAAATAATCCGCTCTGGTTTTGTTAAACAAGCACCATTTAAGCACAAGAAACAACTTTCTTGGTATATACAGTATAGCACTTATGATTGAGAAGAGCCGTCTGACTCGTGGTTCACTGCCGTTCTTATCAGCGATCTGTTGTGTAGTATGTGCACTGCCACCCCTGCTGAAAAAAAAACAACAATATAAACCTTCACAGAAATTCCAATGTTTTTAATGGTTATAATGCTAACTGTATTGGTTTTAATGGAAACTACAGTATAATGGTCCGGGTGGCTCTGCACTGGTAATGTGTTGGCTTCTATTGGTGGCATGTTATGTCTAGTTGATACCATTAGAGACCAATACATACAGGGCCGGCCTGTCTTGCAGGTGGTCGCATAGGGCCCCCACATGCCTGCGAACACGTGCCAAGTAAATAAACACATCATAAGATTACGAAACACTGATGACTTTCATTTTGAAATTCTCCGCAGTCCAATGGTTTCTATTGTGCACACACTCAGGGAAACTCACGTTTTCTCAAGAATTGGCCAATCTGCTGGGGAAGGAATTTAAACACCACCGATATAAAGACACAAAAAAAAACTCACAGAGTGAAAATATGAGCAATTAATCTGGAAAATAACCAAACCATCCTGTCTGCAAAGATCTCTGCTCTCTAAGATGTATGTGTAAATTCTTAACATTTATTTACAAATATTTCGAGGTGTTGTGTTTATAGGCCCTATTTATAATATATAATTGTTTTAACTTTAATTCACATTTGCACACTTTCTGGCCAACTTTTTGTTTTCATTGATTTTGTTGCTCTAAATAAACTTTTATGCATAGCTATGTGGGTAGTTGAAATGGAATTTCATGCATTGTCAGTAGTGTCCTATACTATAAAACTATCTAAAACTATTTTAAACAGCATTTTCTTATTTTGTGTTACTTTAATGCGTAACACTTATGGTTGTATTTGTTAACATTAGTTTACTACATTAGTTAACATGAACTAACAATGAACAAAACTTAATCTTATTTGAGATAACCGCGATTATTGTGCACTTCAAATTCCAATCACACCTTAATGCCCAAATAAGAAAATTTTAAGGGAATATATCAATGCCATGAACACCATACAGTATATCATTCAGCTGAACTCCGAGCGTCACTGAGCTGCTCTGCAGACATTAATCAGATCAGCTCCTGTCCAGAAGGTGAATCACTTCTCAAGCGCTCAGATGCGTGCGCAGTCAGCAGAGACTGGCGCCAAACTCCCGTGAAAATATAAATGAACGACAATAAAAGAGTGAAGGCAAAGCGCTCCGGCTTCACTTTGATCGTCTAATGGCAAATATAAAAGGTCATAGGGGGTTTATACACAGAGTGTTTATGACATGCAGCGACAGAGGAGACCAACGCTTAATCTAATCTCAAAGGGCTCATGGGTGGGGGGCCTGGGTAGCTCAGTGGGAAAAGACACTGACCACCACCCCTGAAGTTCGCTAGTTCGAATCCCAGGGCGTGCTGAGTGATTCCAGCCAGGTCTCCTAAGCAACCAATTTGGCCCGGTTGCTAGGGAGGGTAGAGTCACATGGGGCAACCTCCTCGTGGTCGCCATAATGTGGTTCATTCTCGGTGGGGCGCGTGGTGAGTTGAGCGTGGATGCTGCGGTGAATGGCATGAACATCCCTCCATGAGCTTTGTCTCTGCGGTAACGTGCTCAACAAGCCACGTGATAAGATGCATGGGTTGACGGTCTCAGATGCGGAGGTAACTGAGATTCGTCCTCCGCCACCCGGATTGAGGCGAATCACTACGCAACCACGAGGACTTAAAAGCACATTGGGAATTGGCATTCCAAATTGGGAGAAAAAGGGGAAAAAATCCCAAAAAATAAAAAGGGCTCATGGGTTTAATCAAAGAGCATGTGGAAGTGAAAAAATTAGGACAGAAATATCTTACTATTGCATGATATAATATAATATACAATAATATTAAATAATCTAAATATAATACAAATAAATATTTTATATATTATTTTTTATAAAAATAAAAACAAATTATGAAACAGTTTTTGAAGAAATTAGGACATAAATATCTTACTATTGCATAATTTAATGTAATGTAATAAATAAATAGAATAAAATAAATAAATAGAATAAATATATATATATATGATATTTTTGGTTTTTTTGAGTTCAAAAAACAACAATGTAAAGTAAACTAAAGTTGACCAAAAAGAGACATTTTAATTATTTAGAAATAATTTGATATTGAAAAAATTTTTCATGTCATTCAAAAGTTTTTTAAAGCCATGAAAGGAATTATATATCCCCATTTTATTATTTAATTTAAATATCTGAAAAGCTTTTTTGGTGTATGAAGCACACATGCGCCTTAATAAATATGAAAATGTATATGACAATTAATCGTGAAAGCCCTGAAAGAGACAATTAATCGTCACAGCCTTAAAACAGACAATTTTGTTATAATCGCAATTATTTGTTTGACAATTAATCGTCAGCCAAATTTCATAATCGTGACAGCCCTAAAGGTGATCAAAATAAGGTGATAAAATGGTGACTTGTCACAGCACCTAAAATACACATATTCCCTTATGCATGCATGCATGTACATATTAACCTAACATATTCATGTTGGGAAATCTACCAAGCTATTCAGTATAGTGCTTCTTTTTTAGTGCTTACTATTTAAAATAATCTGCTGATCACGTTTGCAGTGGTTCTATGGATGTTTTAAAGTTATGACAGTTTTCACTCATGTGGGCCATTTTCATGATTTTGCCTAGGGCCCCCAGGGGCTGGCCCTGAATACATACCATTAAATCCTAATGGAATTTGACACAAAACACAATAGACTCCTAATGGTAATCTAGTGGAAATCGTAAAAAAAAAAGAAAATAAAATAAAAATTCAGCAGGGATGACAAGAAGATGTGCAGTACAGCGTAGATGTAAAAAATAGTTTAACTATGGTTGCCTCAGAACGACGCTGAACATGATAAAGGTCGTATCTGCCAACTTCGAGGAAACAGACTTCATTAAAGACCTGTTACTGTTACTCGGATCTCCATATACTGAGGAAAGCAGTTGACGATAATTAACCTTCAACACCATCAGCCCGCGCGAGCAAACACATGTGAGGAGGTGACTGCAGTCGCGTGTCACCAAAACGAATTAAGGGGAGAGTGTAGGTGGTAATAATGACTTACATTTACACTCACCTTTGATAACACTACATTATAACACTAAGCTAGCATTTTCAAATAGATTCACTGTGCCTTTCGTTTCGTTTCGTTTTGAGTAAGCTGACTTACATTGTGAGTAAATAATATAATTTTACAAAAACTGTAAAGCAGCAACATGCTTTTTTAAAGCACACGCTTGCTTGCTATAATCCACCAGGGGGTGCAAAGATGGCACCATTTCCGCCCTAATCTTCAGCCCATACCCTAAAACACGCGTACACAGCAGTGCCTCCTTACGACTTTCACAAATAAATAGGCAATTTCACTGCTATCCACAAATGTTTCAATAATTAAATAATCAATAATATCATCCTGTGTGAAAGGAGAATCAGATGCTGCAAAGTTTAAGACGCACATGTTGCACGTAACACATAATGCCTTTTAACGTGTGCCTCAGTCTCCCTATTTAACTGGGAATAAGGTCACTCGTGTAGATGAAGTTTCAATGTTTGACTTGTTTGTCAAATATCTAAATGTCCTATTTGGACCTACTATACAGCACAGCACACTGATTAAGTTTCTTGTACATTAATGATTCTTCAAATAGGCTATGTCTTTCATTCGCTTGCAAATATTGTTTTCTTTAACCTGGACATCCACATATGCATCAGTAATGCATAAGAAATTAAATACTCACCAGTTTTCAATCTAAATAAACAAGCACCAGTTATTTTATTTTATTATTTTTTTCCCCAAAGGCTTAGCCTATCTAATTGTCATGCAAATCATGCACTGTTCTATCAATTTGTTGCTGGGAGTAATGCAGAACAGGAAAAAAACTAAGCTAACTCACTTTTAAAATTACATGTGAGATATGGCTACTAATAAATGTTTAAACTTGAATGAAATGACATTCACAAGCAAGGCAAGTTTAGCTTATTTATAGCTGATTTGGCAGGCTGCTTCAGTCTGTTCAGTGTGTCTATGATGCGCATGTTGTGCCCACAGAATTAGAGAATTATGTAAATCCCAACAGAACATTAAACTCTCGCGATCTACAACAATTTCCCATGCAGTCAAATCCATCACATGTTGAATAAACTAAATGCAGATAGTCTAACTGCATGCCATGAAGCAATGATGCGAATTACCTTACCTGATATTAAACCTCGACGATTTTTATGTCTCAGCGTTTTCCGTTCAACAAAATCAATGGTCTTGTTTCTTCTGATAGTGTTTTATTTGGGTTGATGATGAGCTTTAATGGGCAGCCGTTTTTTTATAAGCACTGAGCGCGTGCCTCATCAATTCCCGCCCGCTGTTGAACGCGATTAATGAAAGAAAAAATAAAACCTTAGCGAGCGGTTACCCCGTCAAAAACTACTTTCGAAGGCCACTTCATCTCAATTTTTTCTCAGTATATATCCGTACGATACGAGCGATGCGGGGCAAAAGCTCGCTGTCAAGAAAAGATGAGGGGAAAATCCGCATCCCAGTGTGAAATAAATGAAACAGATATCCTCTCTCGTGTCCAAATAGGTCAAACATCGGTGGACGATTCTATTTTGGCCTCTTTCGTTCACTTTTCTTCCTTCTTCCTCTTTCCCGAGATGAGAACCTTTCAAAAAAAGGTTTCAAACGTGTGTGATAAAAGAGCCCGATAGCTCTCCTTTTCTTGCCTCCGCTTCAGAACCTGCACGGTAGCAGTTCTCACTCCTTTACGTCGCTCTCTTCTCTTGACACACTATCTCTCATTCTGCTCAATACATCTTGTAGGCTTGAGTAAGATATCTTAACCAATTCCAATGCTAAATAACCCGAAGTTAGGTTGTAAAACAGCACCACAGCAGCCTCTACAGAAGATAGCTCTGTCTTGCCTCTTACCACCATGGAAATCAGGTTCTGTATGAGCCAAACATCCCCTGTACTTCAGGTGTAGCCTACATGCACATAACGTGCTCTGGTGATATACAATAGACCTAAATACTGTTCTTTCTGCCAATGAGTAATTAGTGAATCATATCATCCCATATGCCACATGGATTTATGGACCTATGTAGGCTTCGCCTCAGCAGAATCACCACAGAAGAATTTGTCAAAATGAATCACATGAAGTTTCAGAAGAAATTCATTTTTTTCAGGAAACAGGTTGTCAGCATCTGCAAGATGTAGTAGGCTAGATGAGAGCTGTTTAATTTATTCGACTGTCCAAGAGGACATGAAAAAGGAAATTCCCACGCATTAACATGAGATCAAAGAAACTTGTCACATTATCAGCTCTCAGTGCAGGGCCGTAGCAAAGATTTCTGGGCCCCTTGACTGTATATTGCTCCGGGCCCTTTACCTATTAAAAAATACAGTTTTGAATTATTTTGTGGGCCCCCTTGGACCTTTGGACGCCTAGAATCATTACCACATTTCACCCCACAAGCTACGAACCTGTCTCAGTGCAATTGCCTCTTGAAATAGTTAAATCATGTGCACTAAACTCCAGTAATCTCATTCTCACATCATGCACAGGCAGGGTTGGGAGGGTTACTTTTGAAATGTATTCCACAACAGATTACAGAATACATGCTGTAAAATTTAATTTGTAACGTATTCCGTTAGATTACTCAAGGTCAGTACTGTTTTCTAAATACTTTGGATTACTTCTTCAGCACTGGTAGATTTTTTCACTTGTTTTGACTATAAAAACTCTGCTAGTACAGTAAGACAAAATACACGTTAAAAATACATTCTCTGAAAAACCTAAATATCTTATGCAGTGTTGTTTCTAAAACAAGATCAATCTAATTGATGTTGTTTTAAGGATTTTTAGATATTTTTATAGGAAAACAATACAAAAATGATCAAGAATACGATTTTTGCCCTAATATCAAAGGTCTTACTAGAAAAAAGAAATTATGATCCAATGTGAATTTTCTTGATAAAAAAAAAAAATATGATCGTGTCTGGTAACGTGCATGTAAAATGGCTAGAAATAGCATTTTATCTTAGCATAAAGCTGACAATTTACACAAGGTTTATTTCTATTTCTTCTACTCTAAACTTACTTCTCTGTCTGCTCATATGAATGTAACACATTATAAGAAAGTGTTTCACCGATGTTCAAATGCACTTTGGATCGTATCATTTATATGTATAAATGTTTTCCATCTGAAAGGACTAAATATTAAATGAAACAAATGACAATAAAATGCAAAGTAATCTCTTCAGTAATCTAAATAATTTTTTAATGTAACTGTATTGTAATTACCAATGATTTAAATTGTAAGTGTAGTGGAATACAGTTACTTATATTTTAAATATGTAATCCCGTTACATGTATTCCGTTACTCCCAAACCCTGTGCACAGGAGAGATTGCTATTAAATCATTGTCAATAACAACAAACAACAGATCTACAGACCTTGCAAGTTTTTGAAGACTGAAATTAACGAGGCCTCTCACTGAACCCCCACCCTTAATGATGTGTTTAAATTGAATGCAATTTCTAAACCTCGAATCAGTGCATAGTGCAGGTGTTCAATAGCTTGTGTGTCAGCATCCCTGTAGAACACCCAATGAATCAGCAAGGCTGTAGCTCTGCTAGTAAGGACAAATCTCCGTGGGACTGAGAGCTAGATTTAGGCTAAACGGATGCATAATTGTAGTTTGGAGATATGCATCTGAGAACAAGATAAAGTCTATGCAAAGACAGAGAGAGAGAGAGAGAGAGAGAGAGAGAGAGAGAGAGAGAGAGAGAGAAAACACACGATTCTATTTGGGCTTTAAAGTAATAGTTCACCCCAAAAAAATCAACCTAATGTTGCTCCAAACCCATATGACTTTCTTTCTTTCTTGGAACACAAGGTAAATGTGAATAACGACTTCAATTTTTCTCAGTGTATCACACAATGTAATCGTGCAACTAGACTTATCAGAAGACTTGGAATATACAGTAGTGTATGAGTCGCATCGATTACTTTTACTGTGACTTGTGGTGTTTTCATCCTTGACAGAACAGAGTCACTATTGACTTACAGAATTGCAAATAAACCCTGGAAAACATTTTTAAAAATTTACCTTCTGTGTTCCACAGAAGAAAAAATGTCATACATGTTTAGAGCAACATTGGGGTGCTTTTGGGTGAACTATTCCTTTAATGGAGAAAGACACATTAGTTTGTAAAAAGCCCTTTACCATCTAATACACATTTTCTTGACATTTGGTCCCAGAGTCATTTTACGTTGCTGACTAATGAGAATTGATGTCAAGCTCTCTGTGACCTTTTCTCTCAAACACGCACTAATCATGCAGCCTGTTATTCCAATAAAGGTGCAAACTTTGAACTCTCAGAGAAAGGATGGGAAATGGGGCTCTGGGAGGCTCCGGTAAACTCACAACTTGTGTCTAAAGGTGGTCGCACAACGGACGAGAAGCACCACGCCACATCGCTGCTCAGGTATCAAACACAGGGCACGTCGATGAGGTTCACATGGCAAACAGTACACACAAAAGTTAGCAAGGTTTTTCCCTTCTTAAAGAATGAACAAGGCTAGAGTAAATAATATATGTCCATTGATAATGATGTGGGTCAAATTTAATGGAAAATATTCAAGTTGTGCTCTGTGGCACGGCAGAAATTTGAGCAGCCTCAGGAGTTGTAGGTGGGCGTTCCGACAGATGCCGAGTGGCATTTGTTGGCATCCGTTCGAATTTTAGAATGCGCCATGTCATCCGCCAGTGTGCGACCCCCTTAGGCCTGCAGCCATCGTCACTACAAAACAAGATATCGTTTGACGAGATAAGTAAACATACCAATGAGAAAGCCAACATATTTACTTACAGTGCTGTGAAAAAGTATTTCATACTTTAAAAAAAGTATTTTATCTGATTTCTTCTGTTTTTGTGTATTATTCATACTAAATTGTTTTAGAGCTTTAAACGAGATATAACATAAAACAAAGGCAACCCGAGTGAACACAAAATAAAGTTTTCAAATATATATTTTGTTATTGAAACAAAAAAGTTATCCAACACCTATTTCAACCATGTGAAAAACTAACCCCCTTAAACTTAATAGCTGGTTGTGGGGGGCCTGGGTAGCTCAGTGAGTAAAGACGCTGAATATCACACCTGGAGTCGCAAGTTTGAATCCAGGGCGTGCTGAGTGATTCCAGCCAGGCTTCCTAAGCAACCAATTGGCCCGGTTGCTAGGGTGGGTAGAGTCACGTTGGGGTAACCTCCTCATGGTCACTATAATGTGGTTCTTGCTCTCAGTGGGGCATGTGGTGAGCTGTGCGTGGATGCTGCGGAGAATAGTGTGAAGCCTCCACACGTGCTACATCTCCGAGGTAATGCGCTCAACAAGCCACGTGATAAGATGCGCGGATTGACAGCCTCAGACTCGGAGGCAACTGAGATTCACTATGCCACCATGAGGACCTAGAGCGCATTGGGAATTGGGCATGCCAAATTGGGGAGAAAAGGGGAGAAGAAAAATGCTACCAAATGCTTCCGATAACTGGAGATCAGTCTCACAATGCTGCGGTTAGTTCAGCCACATTGGAGGGTTTTCGAGCATGAACTGCCCATTTACGGTCCTGCCACAGGATCTCAGTAGGGTTCAAGTCAGGACTTTGACTAGGCCACTCCAAAACTTTAATTTTGCTTCTTTTGAGCCATTCAGAGGTGAGCTTACTCCTATGCTTTGGATCATTGCCTTGCTGCATAATCTAGTTGCACTTCAGCTTCAACTCACAGACCGGTGACCGAACAGTCTCCTTTAGGATTTTCAGGGAGAGAACAGAATTCATGTTTGCCTCAGTTATTGCAAGTTTCCCTGGCCCTGAAGTAGCAAAGTATCCCCACATCATCACAATGCCACCGCCATGCTTGACCGTAGGCATGATGTTCTTTTTGTGGAATTCTGTGTTTGAATTACACCAGATGTAACAGGACCCCTGTCTTCCAAACAGTTCCACTTTCGACTCATCAAACCACAGAACATTCTCCCAAAAGGTTTGAGGATGATCAAGGTGTGTTTTGGCAAAATTCATACAAGCCTTAATGTTCTTCTGGGTTAGCAGTGGTTTTCGCCTCAACACTTTTCCATGGATGGCATTTTTGCCCAGTGTCTTTATGATAGCGGAGTCATGAACAGAGACCTTTACTGATGCAAGGGAGGTTGCAGTTCCTTGGATGTTGTCCTTGGCTTTTTTCTGACTTCCTTGATGAGTCGTCGCTGTGCTCTTGGAGGAATTTTGGAAGATCGGCCACTTCTGGGAAGGTTCACAACTGTGCCAGTTGTTCTCCATTTGGAGATAATGGCTCTCACTATGGTTCTCTGGAGTCCCAAAGCGTTTGAAATAGCTTTGTAACCCTTCCCAGACTGATGTATTTCATTCAACTTTTTCCTCATCATTTCTGGAATTTCTTTCAATGTAGGCATAGTGTGCTACTGGGTGAGACCTTTTAGCCAACTTCATGCTACTGAAAAAGTTATATTTAGGCGTTGATTTGATTGAACTGGGCTGGCAGGAATTAGGCCTGTGTGTGTCTAGTCCAGCTGAACCCAATGAATGCAGTTTCAAAAATACTTTTTCACACAGGCCTAGTTGGTATTGGATAATTTTTTTGCTTCAGTAAATAACATTATCATTTAAAAACTGTATTTTGTGTTTACTCATACTTTGTTGTATGTTAGATTTTGTTTGAATTTTTAAACAATTTAATATGAGATATACACAAAACAGAAGAAATTAGGATGGGGGCAAATACTTTTCCACAGCACTGTATACTATGGGGATATAGAGAAGATGTTACTCCCAGGCCAAGTTATTGGCTCTTCTACATCAATGAAAGACACTATTGAACAAATGGAACCGAATTTGTGGAATCTTCAACAAAAAGAAATCCGTATGGAGTTACACACACAAACACTCGGAGAATACTACAGAAGCGGAAGAATCCCCCGAGAACTACGCATCCAAAAAGAACCAACAGTCAGTCGAGGTCACCCTGACTTTTGTAAAAAATGTTGTGAAATCCTCAAATATTATTCAATTAACTAATGCTTTTAGCTGTAGATTTCTTTAAGAAATAAATGACGAATTTTACCAGCATAATTGAGGAATGCAAAACTGAATTCCGACAAGCTTACGACAAAAAGCATCTAGATGATCTTCAAAGTAAAATTGAAGAAAAACTCCACAAGTTCAGAACCGATTTACTTAACATCAAGATTCAGAAATTCAAAAGAGACACCATGGACTACAAAGATAACAATGTATGCACTTGGATGACGAAAAGATCTAAGCAACATCAATGAGGACGTAATACATCGAGATTAACCAGCGCTTCAGAATCGGATGATTCTTACAATACTTCATCTTCTACGACATCTTATCGGCCCGGAAAACCTTTATTGGGCCCACTTCATCACTCTAAACAGAACCAATACACAAGAAATCAACAAGAAGAGGCCACCAGGGAAAGGGGTCTCTTGAAGAGTTATTTTAATCTGTTAGCCAATACAACCCCAAATATACAACGATTTAAACCAAAGAGCACTTTTATACCAGTTATCAACAATCATTCGGTGAATACCTTTTGTAGATTTGTAGAAGATTATATAAAATTGTTACAGGAACCTTACAGGAACCTTGTGTCATAACACGTAGAAATCAACATTTAACAAAGACACAGAGAGAAGCCTTGAAAATACTCACAAACAATTCATATTTTATAATCCAACGAGCAGATAAAGGAGGTGGGATTGTTGTTATGAATTCTAATACATATATTGCTAAAATAAAAGGAATGTTACAAGATGAATGGCATTTAAAAAAAAAAAAAGAAAATATTTTTTTATATATATATATATATATAAAATTATATGCCCTGTCTAAAATACATAAATCCATTTAGACCAATAGTATCGGGTATTGGTTCACTAACCGAATCAATTTCAAAGTTCCTAGATTTACATATTCAGCCATTGGTTACAAAATTACCATCATATTTAAAATATAGAACTGAGTTCAAAATATATTAAAACAGATTTCAAATTTGTGTACAACGGATTGGCTAGTGACACTTGACGTTACATCTCTTTACACCAATATACCTCACGATGCAGGTCTAAAAGCATTGAATTCCTATTGCATAGATCAAGACATCAAGGTATCTTTAGAATTCATAATTGAACTCACTAAGATAGTTCTGACAAAAAAGTACTTCTTATTTGAAAAAGATTTCTACCTACAAATCCAAGGTACTGCGATGGGTACACCATTAGCACCAAACTATTCTAACCTATTCATGGGTAAATTTTAACAAGACTACATTTATTACAATAACCCTTTTAGTTTATACATTAAATATTGACACAGTATATTCATGATTGTTTTATGATATGGACTGGTTCCGAAAAAGAATTACAGGCATTTGCTGAGTTAATTAATTCCACAGTTTCTTCTATAAAGTTTACAGTGGATAGGAGCCATGAAACAATAAATATTTTGGATGTTAAGTTGACTAAGATGAATGAGTTGTTACATACAACTGTCTATTGTAAGCCAACAGATAAAAATACAATAATGACAGCAGATAGCTACCATCCAACTCCCCTTAAGAAAAGCTTACCTATCAGCCAACTTCACAGACACACATTTATAATACCAATAGTGAGTTTAATGAACACGCCAAATTACTTATCTAACGATTCCGAGATTGAGGATATCTGGAAACTTGGTTAAGTAATGCTTTAGAAAAAGTAAATAAATTAGATAGAAATACTCTCTGACTTACAAAAAACCTACCCCCAAACAGAAGAAAACATTTTCAGTGAACTGTACATTAACATACAATGATAATAGCGTTACGATTAAATCTATTATTTATAAACACTGTTAGTCAGTTCAGATGTTCTAAAAAGAAAGAAAAATACAGCATTTATATAGGGCTGTTTTCCTTGTAGAAATTGTGCTCCCTGCCAAAACGTAATAAAATGTCCATAATATATCATATGTTTACAAACAAATATTATAAGATCAAATCATTGATTTCCTGTACAGCTCAAAATGTAATTTATATGTTAAGATACCCTTGCCAAAAAATATATATCGGTAAATCGTTACGACAACTAAAACTTTAGGATTAATGAACATAAGTCAACTATTAGACATCAAGATATAACGTCTCCAGTAGCAAGACATTTTAATGAGATGGGTCATAGCATTAAACAATTGGAATGCAAAGGGATAAAGGAAGTTCAAAGATCTCATAGAGGAGGTAATTTAAATAATGAATTGTAAAAACGTGAAGCTTTTTGGATTTATACACTCAAAGCACTATGAAGAACTAGACCTATCAATTTTTCTGTGATCAAATTATAATTAAACAATCCATTGACGATATATATTCTTTGGCATAGGACATCAACAGAAATTAAGAATATGAACACTACATTGATTGACGTGTATACCTGATGTTTCAATGATTGGATCTTTCAAATTTGACTGTTCTTGTTTAGTGATTGTATAAAGTCATGTATATTTTGTGTGGCCTACTTGTATACGTGTGTGATATGAGGTGATTTTGTAAATTTGCATTCAGGTGTATCTGGTTCGGTAAATTGTATTGAGAGTTAATTGTGTGTCTTGTTAGCACCTGATGATCGTTTAATTGATTCTTGTAACAAATCTTGATTGAATATGTAAAGTCATGTAATGAATCTACAGAGATGTGGTTTGTATATAAAAAGAGGGTGAATATGATGATTGTTTTACACATTGAGGAAGGCCCGTGTGCCGAAACATCTGTGTCCTTGTCCATTTCCCCCGAAAAAGTTGTGTAATAAAAACATTAGCAGTTTACTATCGGAGTGCAGATCATCTTTTCATTGTATTACGTAAGCCTGCATGGATCTCATGAAAATGATGAGACTGTGGCGACATGCAGCCATACACACATACCCCTTAACACCATGCTGCTCATGTAATAGCAGCATGGGATAACTTGAGAAGTGATCTCAATACCGGCCAGCTGTTACAAAGACTTGAGAACCGAACGATGATCTAACTGACAAAATTAATCCATAACCAGCCCACAAATGCACACAGGACATCGCAGTCTTTGCATACGACAAGGCTGGAGCTGGTGTGCAAGTCCAGTGTAGATGAGTGAGAAACAGGCAAGTAAAAGATCATATATCCATGTTTTGAATCATGATACACTAAGCATAAAGAATAAAGAACACTTACTCTAGCTGTACATCCCAAGAAACATCCGGCTGCAAAAAAATATAAATAAACTTCAGCAACTTTCCTTGCTTTCAGCTCCCACGTTGGGAGGAGTTATCATCCCTATGCCCTATTCCCTTCCAAGACAATTATCCTCCATTGGGAGGGCTTCAGATGGCTGAAAGGTGATAATGGCCAGTCAGAACTCACTTTTGAAGCGATTCTTATCGGAAATTATTTTTGGAACAACCCTAAAGCATGGATTGTGCTCGCTTTGAAGTGCCCTGCAAAGGAATGAACAGCCAGATGCGCTGAAGAGTTGTAGTGGGATGGTGCATTCTCTTTTCTAGAAAGCATTTGATTGGACAAGGTTTCTCAACGTCTATGTGACATCATAGATGTTCCCTGGTCCATTTAGCAAGTAGAGAGAGACTGCAGATTTTAAATGCTTATGGGCTCTATTTTCACCAGTGCGCAAAAGCTCAGCACTACGCTCCACGACCGTGTGCAATGTCTTATTAAAGTTTTATGAAAGCTAATTCTAAGTGCAATTTTTGTGCCAGCGCAAAGGAGCATGGGTGTGAGGGTGTACTGTATGTAAATGAAGTGCCACAAAGTGCAATTTGCTATTTTCCTGATAAATATGTAAGATGATTCAATACCACCTCTTATCTCAGTGCAAAGTCCAACTTTGGTTCCAGCATTTGGAGTTTGGAGAATTCACCAGCAGGTGATAAAGTTAATGTCCAAATTCTGAAAGTAAAGAACATCAAATTATGTCCCTTCAATCGCTGTTGAAGCCATTTGTTGAAACAAAACAAAAAAAACAAAAAAAGAGATTTGTGTTAAACTTTCTAGTCAAGTCATTTTTATTAGTATAGCACTTTTCACAACACACATCATTTCAAAGCAGCTTTACAGGAAATCATGCATTAACAAAAAAAATGAAACTGTAATATCTATAAAGTTTTAGAGTGATCATTGCATAGTTTAATTAAATATGATTGTAAATTGTGTCTAAAAATTTAATAATTATATAATAATTGTATTTAGAACCCATGTGAGTAAGATGAAGGCGACTGTGGCAAGGAACACAAAACTCCATAAGATGTTGGTTTATGGAGAAAAATAACCTTGGGAGAAACCAGGCTCACTGTGGGGGCTGGCTAAACAACATGAATATAATGCCAATATTAGTTATTTGTGTGCAGTGCAAGTCATGGTTTAAAATTTGTGAATTAAGTAAGCAGTAAGGTCCAGTGTTTAAAAAAAAAAAAAAAGAAGATTTTTTATGAACTTTAAGATTAATGACTAATGTCTTTGAAGTTCATCCTGGATTAACTGCAGAAGTTCACATAGTTGCATTGTCCTTTGTTAGTTGGCTGATGAAGGCTTTTGTTGGCAATTTATTGATAGTCTAAGTTTTCCATTTTAAGAGTGTAGTCCATCAAAGTTGTAATGAAGCCCACCTGCCCACATCGCTCGAAAACCTTTTTATTAAAGGATCAAAATGAACACTAACTAAATCAGACAGATTTGCTGGGAATAAAATCCCCAAATACTTAATGCCCTGTTTGGGCCACTGGAAGGTGCCCGGCTGGAAAGCCGTTACTGGACAGTACGTTGTCAGAGCCAAAGCTTCGGATTTAGACCAATTGACTTTGTATCCTGAGAACTTGGAAAAGGAATTAATAATTCTGTGGAGGCAAGGCATAGATCTAGTAGGTTCAGAGACAAATAATAAAATATCATCTGCGTAAAGCAGAAGCTTATGCGCCACACCTCCCGCCACCACCCCTGGAAAATCATCCTCCTTTCTTATCGCGGCTGCTAATGGTTCCAGGGCAAGACAGAACAATAATGGGGAAAGAGGGCAACCCTGCCGAGTGCCCCTATCCAGAGTAAAATAGTCTGAAATTAATCCATTTGTTTGTACCACTGCTACTGGGTGTCTATAAAGTAACTTAATCCAACCAATAAATGTACTTCTGAACCCATACATTTCCAAAATCTTAAAAAGATAATCCCATTCTACCATATCAGTGGTAATAAGTGCACTGTAAGTCGCTTTGGATAAAAGCGTCTGCCAAATGCATAAATGTAAAATATCAAATGCCTTTTCGGCGTCAAGTGAGATGGCAGCGACTGGAGACTGATCATTCGCTACTGACCACATGATATTGATGAGACGCCTGATGTTATCAGAAGAGCTGCGCCCCCGAATAAACCTCACCTGATCTATATGTATAAGAGGTGTCATAACTTTACTTAATCGGTTAGCCAAAATTTTTAATCGGTTAGCCAAAATTTCCCTGATCCAACAATCTAGTTGGATCAGGGAGATTGGATGGTAACTTTTACACTCGCTTGGATCTTTGTCCTTTTTAAGAATCAGACTGATCTGGGATTGTGTCATGGTTGGAGGAAGCTTTCCATTCTTTAATGATTCAGTATAAAATTCTAACAAAAGTGGATCCAGTTCTGTAGCATAGGATCTAAACAATTCTGCGGCAAAAACATCTGGCCTCGGAGCCTTGCCAGTAGGTAGGGACTTAATTAACTCGTCAAGCTTCTCCAAGGTTATCTCAGAATCAAGAGAGTTTTTTTGCTCAGTCTTCAGTTTAGGAAGATCTAATGGTTCCACAAAGTTTCTAATATCTTCATCAGTAGACGAAGACGTGGAACTATAAAGATCAAGATAGAACTCTTTAAAGGCATTATTAATATCAATGGCTGAGGTAAAAATTTCACCATCAGCAGATTTCACTGAGGGAATGATAGAAAGAGACTCTCTCTGCTTTATATATCTAGCCAAAAGCTTCCCTGCTTTGTCCCCCGACTCAAAGTATGACTGTCTTGCCCTGAATAACCAAAACTCCACTTTCTGCAACAAAATAGTATTGTATCTATATTTCAATTGGGTCAATTCTCTGGGGCCATCAGATGACATTCGGCGCTTCAGCTCTGCCTCTGCACTTTTAATATTTCCTTCCAACTCCACGAGTTCTCGTGCTTTGCATTTTTTGATGAATGAGGCATACTGTATGATCCGACCCCTAAGAACTGCCTTAAGTGCCTCCCAAGCCACGCCCAGAGAGGATACTGAGGACCAGTTGGTCTCCATATAAACACTGATTTCAGTCTTTAACATTTGTTGGAAATTAGGATTTTGCAAAAGGGATACATTAAGGCGGCAACTATATTTCTTTTTCTCTATATGTGGCAACACCTCTAAACTCACCAGGGTGTGATCCGAGACTAAAATGTTTCCAATTGAGCAATCAACAACAGATGAAATGAGGGATTTGGATATTAAAAAAAGAAAATCTATTCTAGAATAAATCTTATGGACTGATGAAAAAAATTTATAGTCTCCAAATATCTGTAAGACCAAGATTTTTACACATCCTGTGAAGTGTCAGTGTTGCTCTAGGGGGCTTACACACTTTTGCTTCGCTATGATCAAGGACTGAGTCCATCAGAAGATTAAAGTCTCCTCCCAATATTATATCATGAGGGGTGCCAGCGACTTGCAACATCCCTACAAGTTCTATAAAAAAGCCCTGATCATCAGTGTTAGGTGTGTAAATATTAGCCAAAATCAGACTTTGCCCCTGAATTTCTGCTAAAACAATAATGACTCTCCCTAATTTATCTTTAGTCTGTTTGAGACATTTGAATTGTAAATGTTTATTTACCAATATAATGACTCCCTTGCTCTTACTTGAGCCAGCACTAAAGAAAACATGTCCACCCCATATCTTCCCAAATTTTTCAGCTTCCTGCGGAGAAAGATGCGTTTCTTGAAGAAACACTATATCATATTTCTTACGCTTAAGAAAATAAATAACCTTCCTTCTTTTTATGGGGGTGCCCCAACCCATTCACATTCCACGTGGAGAGAGATAGTACATTCATATTAACATTTGACATTTTGATATAATAGAAAAAATCAATTGTGTGCCAAAAACAAAATTATGAAGACCACATTTCAACATTAATGCAACAATAAAACCCCGAACTTCCCCCCGAACAAAACAAATAGAAAAAAGAAAAATGTGCGCATTAACCCCACGCACGAAAGTGCCAACCGGCGTCAATCCCTTTAAACTCAAAGAGTCCATGTAAGCCTACGAGAGCCCCCGTGACAACTTTGCCATCGGATTACTCAGTTTTGCCTCACAAATTTGTAAGGCAATATTACATAAAATCAAATATTTTGTATAACAAACCCTAGCCAGTAGGCAGAATAAACACAAAGAACGTGTAGACTCATTCACAGAGTCTCGAAGGTGCATTCCTTCACAAAACATATTCTGGCCGATATAAAGCCGTTCATTTTCCTCGGACAGACAAACGAATCTTCAGTGAGCCAGATGATGAGTGCAGCATATGACGTAATCATTCCAATGTCTCACGAAAATACTCCACAAATCATACTCCAGCCAACAGGAGGCATAAGCACAAGGAACTGACAGATTCATCCATAACTGTCCTGAAGTAGTATTATTTAACAAAACAAGCTCCAACTGCTAGGCAGAACCAGCACAAAAGGAAACGAAACACGCATCCCGGTTCCTTGGATGGTCAAGAGTCAATTCACTTGGAGGCCGCATAAAAGTATATCCCATGATTTACACAGTCCGCTAACTTTATAAAAGACATCCTTTGTGTGGGCATGTAGATATTTTGCGGTCATCTGTAGTGTCTATTCTCAATCTGCCCGGGAACTTCATTGTAAAAGTGATGTTCCGTCAATGCAAAAGTTTCTTTAAGGAAAAGTGTTAATCCACAAAACAAATTTTTGTGGATTAACAACACAAAAAGAAACAAAAATGACGGCCAGCTTCCTCCGAAAGCCAGAGTATGTATAGTGAGTCAATCCACTCACAAGAAAAACACCCAATGGTTACTCACCCATTGTTTCAATAAAAGACATTGCCTGATTGGGACATGTAAATACTTTGCTGCAGTCCTTGGTGTTTATTCTCAGTCTGGCTGGAAACAACAGAGCAAAAGTGATCTTCTGCTGATGTAAGAGTTTCTTGCATTCCTTAAACCGATCGCGTTTCTCTCTTGTCGAGTTCACAATGTCCAGGAACAAGAAAACATTGTAATTCCTCCAAGAAAGCTTTCCTTTGCTCCTCGCCTGGCGCAACACAAGTTCTTTATCGGATGATCTCAAAAAATGTGGCCAGAATCGATCAGAGCCTTTCTCCCTCAGCAGATCTGTGAGCTGGGACTCTGTGAGCTCGCTCGATTTCCAGCTTGTGGCCTATTATGTCGAGCAGACTCGGGAAAAGCTCATCTAGGAATTTCACCATATCTCTGCCCTCCTCATGCTCAGGAATTCCAACAATTCGAATGTTATTCCTGCGGCTTCTATTCTCAAGATCTTCAAGCTTTTCAGAACACGTTCCAAATCAACTTTGGTCGCGGGCAGATTAGCGGCTAATTCCCTCTCCGAAGACTCCAGACAATCGATTTGTTTCTCAACATCTGTCACTCTTGTGACTAACTCAGAGAATTTTTTTTCCATCACCGTAATCGATCGACGTATTACAGCGAGATCCTCCAAGTCTGCAAGTACCTTCGTCAACATCACCGACATGTTGAACAGTTGATGCCGGATTCCTTCTCCCTCCATGCCATCCGAATCGAGTCCCTGGTCCACAGGCCTGTCTGGGCTTTCATCTTGAACCCATAAGTGTCTTTTAATATCTCCAGAGCCCGAGGATTTTGACTTCTTTGCCATGTTTACCTCAAACAGCAAATGTGTAACTGGGTGTATCGAATTTCACCGGATTATATCATGAAAATAATTACAAAAATTTGCAAAGTGCGCAGGGCTGTCTGTTACACGTCTGCCCTTCGCATGGCATCACGTGGCTCCCCGCATGCCCACTTTCTTAAGCTCAGTCAGTTCAGTATATAAAGACTCTGGCATGTACTCTCCTTGAACAGTAAAAGAACAGAGAGAGCAGACATTTAATCTCAGTAGGCATTCAGTTCTAATGAAGCTTTTAACATTGTATCTATTGTGTATGCATGATCGAACCCAATGATTTAACATTCACACTGCTCTTATGTAATGGGAGAATGGTGAGCCAAGTTTGAAAGTTATGATCCAGAAGAAGTCTTTATTTCAAATACAGCCTCTTTGTTTTGTAACAACTCAGATGAAAACTGAACTGCCATATTTTCCATGTCTGTTTCTTGTAAGAGATAGGATATATCTCAGCTTCATACACTACGCTTATCCTGTGATGAACAAGGATGCAAGGCTCAAGATACTGTATAAATGGCAAAATATGTACATTTGTGGCATCAGTCTAATTTGTTCTGCAGATTTCCCTGGCACTGAACCCAAAGCAACGGAGTGTGATCATTAAATCTATTTTTTAAATCACTGTGTTTCCATTACAGGCTACATAAATTTAATGCTGGGAGAAATTAAGACAGGCCATGTGGTTAACAGATGTAGAGTGCGTCTGTTCCTGGACAGATGAATGAGATCTCCTGTGTTATCATCTATGGAGCAAAGATATTTATTTTTATCATCAAATAAACTGACTTATTACAATAAGGAGTTAGGGGTCACCATGAAATTTCATCCATCAAAAACAACAAAAGACAATCCACTGACAGGCTTTTATACTTTTTTCTGCTCTTCAAAGCACCTTGATTTATGAACTCAGCGATGAGTGGCCAAGGAGATTATTTGCCTGTAGAAAGGTTGTTAGATTGAGGCAGCATAATTTAATGCCAGAACCAAGGGCATTTGCACTCTATTATCACACAATAATTTCAAATAGAGACTGCAAACCATAGTGCAACAGGTGATACATTATTACTGAGAGGATGGTGTTTGGAATGGTGCAGGCATCAATCAAGAGCGTTGTTTAAAGAAATTATGCATTGGGGAAAAATGCAGAAAAATGAAGCTGCAAAGTGATAGCCATAAATGATCTCCACATTTTGACAATATTCTACCATGCATTAGACAAAATGTGCAAGGGACATAAATATGCTTTAGATGAGAAATGAATCAGACAAAAGAGAGGTTGACACTTCTGTTAATGAAACGGATCTCTTGAGTTTGAAATCAGTCATAGTCATGCTTGTCAGAGGGCAACTGTTTGAGACTGCATTATAATGTTTGCTCTCATAAAAGGCTTTGCCTGAACTACTTTTTCAGCCCATCTAAGGTGAAGTGAGGACAAATTGCTTATCTATGTCTCTCTCCGTAGAACACTGCTCTCATTGAGGGATGGATCCAGGCTGGGGAGATGGTATTTAGGGTTAAGGCCCCGGCACACTTCATACAAAATCGAAGAACGAGCATATTAGTGCATTAGCGCTGTTAAAACAGCTTTATTTACTGATCTTTTGTGAATTCTTGAAGTCATTGATAACATATTTTAATGTCACATTAGTTAAGGTTTTACATTCTTGTACATCTTCATATATAAATGCTCCTCTAGACACCTCCCCCAGCGGCATGGCCGGTGTCTAAATAGTCGATGTCTAAACTGTATGCCTTTGATCAGCTGTTTTGAACTTATTTTTGGCCTTAAGCGAAGAATGAAGAAGCACTTTGCTGTGAATATACCAGGGCCTTTAGTGTACAGCCCACTGCGTCTACACAACCTTATGGAATGTCATAGTCAGGGTTGGGAGGGTTACTTTTGAAATGTATTCCACTACAGATTACTGAATACATGCTGTAAAATGTAATTTGTAATGTATTCCGTTAGATTACTCAAGGTCAGTAACGTATTCTAAATACTTTGGATTACTTCTTCAGCACTGGTAGATTTTTTCACTTGTTTTGACTATAAAAACTCTGCCAGTACAGTAAGACAAAATACACATGTTAAAAATACATTCTCTGAAAAACCGAAATATCTTATGCAGTGTTGTTTCTAAAACAAGATAAATCAAATTGATCTTGTTTTAAGGATTTTTAGATATTTTTACAGGAAAACAGTACAAAAATTCTTATCAAGAATATGAAAAAAAGAAATTATGATCCAACGTGAATTTTCTTGATAATAAATATGATCGTGTCTGGTAACGTGCATGTAAAATGGCTAGAAATAGCATTTTAGCTTAGCGTAAAGCTGACAATTTACACAAGGTTTATTTATATTTTTTCTGCTCCAAACTTACTTTAAACTTACTTCTCTGTCTGCTCGTATGAATGTAACACATCTTAAGAAAGTGTTTCACTGCTGTTCAAATGCACTTTGGATCGCATCATTTATATGTATAAATGTTTTCCATCTGAAAGGACTAAATATTAAATGAAACAAATGACAATAAAATGCAAAGTAATCTCTTCAGTAATAAAAATACTTTTTGAATGTAACTGTATTCTAATTACCAATGATTTAAACTGTAACTGTATTGGAATACAGTTACTTATATTTTGTATTTTAAATATGCAGTCCCGTTACATGTATTCCATTACTCCCCAACCCTGGTCATAGTATTGTTAAGGGTTGACATCAGTGCATGGTGAAGCATATGTTCAGTGCAACAATGTCTCCAGGGTGGTCACATCACATAGTGTTACTATGACTGCAAACATTGCCACATGTCCTCAAAGAAAAACAAGTTCACACATAAGAATGTGAACATGCAGTAAGAATTCAGAGCACTCTCAGTTCTTTGTAGCATATTGCTTTTAGTCTTATTTCTTCTTTTTGCTTTTCAGGTAATTTTTTATTATTATTTTTTTTTTAATTATTATTAAAAATTTGAATGGGGAAAGATTGCCCATCTGTTTAAATAAATGTTTCTTATTTGCAGCTTTTCCATGCATTTTAAGTCTTGAGGCATTATTTTTTAACATCCCCAGATTAAATAAAAAACATTTTTACAAATAAACCTGAATAACAAGTCTTTAAAACTTTATCATATTAATTTAACAGATATATTTTGTGTATCCTGGTGGACCTTCTATTGGTCATGGGCGTATATGCATTTCATATTCTGCATAGCCTATATTTGTGGTCCTGGTTTACCCCAGAATTAAATTTTGTCACAGGAGACAGTAATTGCATTCAACTAATAAGTGATGAGTATGATTTGGAATTTCCCCTCTAAGTTTAAATTTTTAATCCATTTACGGTTAGGTTTAGGGTTTGGGCATATGGTTGATAAAATATGCATTCCTCTTCACTCTATTACAAAATTTATGAGTAAAAACAACTCAATTTATAACTTACTTTTGGCACCCCTCTGTGGAAATTTCACCTGAAAACTGGAGCTCACAAGTGCCCATCCGCTCAACAACACTTCCCACTTTGCCCACTGGGGGCAGTGCTTTGAATTTTAGTAAGCACATACCAATTTTAGCTGAAGAAGAAGTTTCGACCTATTGTCGCCAATTTCACAGTGAGATCAGTCTGATTATTTTTTTCCCTGGAACACAAAAGGACAATTTTGAAGAATCTTCACACAGCTCACTGGAGGGGAAGATTATCAGTGAATAATTACTTACTTAAGCTATACTGTGGTATCAGAAAATTTGGATGATAACAGCATGAAAAAATATAACAGCACACATGTTTGGAACGACATGAGGGTGAGTAAATAATGATTTTGTGGTTGTAGCTGATCTAGTCCATTAACACAATTTATCATTTTAAAATCCATCCCACAGACATTCATTTCCTCTACAATCAGTGACAAAAATGTGAAAAAGTGAGTGGGATTTCATGTGGGCCTCGCTGGTTCAGTGGCATCAGAAGTTTAGTAACCTGAGCAGGTTTGGAAAATTCATTAGTTATGAATCAGCCGATCTCCTGGGCTTGATTGCACTGCTGTGCTGTTGTGTTTGTGTCAGCCAGAAGTATAGATTCTTCTCCTCTTTTAGACAGACAGCTGGGTAATGGCTCTGGCATTTTCCCAGCATCCAGCAACAGAAAGTCTTGTGCTCTGAAGCCATAAAACTGAGACTCATGTTAATTAAACAAAACTGCCATTCACTCAAAGATATGCGACAAGGTAGAACAATTATGCAATCAGATGACATTAGTCAATCTGAGTTTGAGGAACTGTGTTTGTGTTGAATAGAGGAAAAAAAAAATCTGATTCTGTTCATTGAAAATGTCATTAGTGACCTATCTGGCCTTTAATAACAAATTCACCCATCTGTGTTTAAATACTTTCTATCCATATCCCAGATTAATGTGCAGACAACTTTAAACAAATCGTTCACCCCAAAATTAAAATTCTGTAATTACTTACTCTCATGTCATTCCAAACCAGTATATCTTTTTTTCTTCTGTAGATCACAAAAGGAAATGTTTAAAAAATCTTTACACAACTTTTCTGCCATAAGTTTTATACTTCATGTGATAAACAGAACAAAATTTACATTGTAATTAACTCCAATGAAATTATTTATCTGTCAACATATCTAAAACTATGGTTTGCATCTCAAAAGGTCATATTATTTCTTTTTTATGCATTTTATTTTTTTCCCCGTACTGCTACACAGCATTTTCTGTTTATCGTGTATGCAGGTTTACTCAAGGTCTACTCGATCAGCTTTGGATGTCAGTCAAAAGCTTAGGCTTTATTAGGGGCTATTCAGAGTAAACAGTCACTTTTCCTCTCAACACTTTGGGTGGAGAAGCCATCCATTTATTCCTTCTTAAAGGAACTGAAATGAAACCATTTCAGATCAGCCATTACCAAAATAAGACCTTCAATACATGATGCAGACCATGCTCAGATTGAACTTCAGTTTCAGTCCACCATAAGCCTTGAAAGCTTTCGGTAATCTTCACGAAAGCCCACAACAGGTGGAGTAAATGAACCTATTCATTCTTCACTAAGTGTGTTCTTGTATCTCTCTGATATGTTTACAGTAAAAGAACAGCCGCCTATCAGCACTTTCACAAACAATTGTACGTAAAAGACACATTGAACTTTTCAGCGGTGTTGAGAGGCCTCTGACTTCCAAGCAGCTGAACGGCATCGCGAACAAACAGGTGCCCTTTTCCTGCAGAAGCGAGGAGGCTATCAGATACATAAAAGTGGACAGGGGGATGTGTGAGTGCCTCTTTAGAATGGCTCTGTATTGAGTTTGACAGACAACACAACAAAAGTCATTTTAATTCAAGTCAGGCTTTTGTTATCCACCTGCTCCTTGTGGTGAGGATTCTCTCCTCATGCTGACATTAGCATGAGAGTGTATTGATCAGAATGCTGTTTCAGATAGATTAAATCACCTGACCTTTTTGTCACCTTCAAAACATTTGTGGTTTCCAAACAGGGATTCACCCAACCTCCGCTCCGGTTATCTCACGTCTGGGTGTGCAAGCTTTTCAAACGGCTAAAGTGTGGCAGGAACATACAGTATCTAGCATTTGATAGCAATGCCGTGGTCAAATCAAAAACCTCATTCACTGTCTTTGGAAAGAGGCTAGGCTGTGAGAACCAAATCCATGATTGGTGGTAGTTTCTCTTAAAGTTCCCCAAACCCCAGACGCGTTGCCATACGTTTGGCTGTCGGCATAAAGTCTGTTCCACATTGTGGTTCAATACAAGTTAAGCTCAACTGACATAATGTTGATTACCACTAAAAAGTCGTTCCTCCTTTTCTTTAAAAAAAAAAAAAAAAAATTAAAAAAATAAATAAAAATAGAAGAGAATGAAGCCAATCCATAAACGTTAAAATACTCATTTTTAAAAAATATAGCCACAAGACGTAAACAATGTGTGTTAACACGATTTTTAATGTGATAAAATAGCTAAATTGCTTTGTGTGTGTGTGTGTAAAGTTTATACAATTTTGTTGCCATGATAATGTAACACAGTAAACCCTAAATCAACTTCACAGCTCAAATTAGGGCTGGCTACTGATACAGATTTCCCGAAAGATTGTTACAGATTTTCTCTCCCAGCCTTAGGAAAATATTAATTTTACTAATTATATTTGATTAGTATTTCATCATTTTGCTCACATTTTGGCTTTTTAAAAATGAACAAATCAATGTATTCAGTAAATAAGATATTATATTTCATAAATTATTTTTGTTACATGTTTATTGTTTAATTGCATAATTTGTACTATTTAAAAGTATTT
Organism: Myxocyprinus asiaticus; assembly: GCF_019703515.2. Lineage (NCBI taxonomy): Eukaryota > Metazoa > Chordata > Actinopteri > Cypriniformes > Catostomidae > Myxocyprinus > Myxocyprinus asiaticus. Next base: position 23,637,031 of record NC_059374.1, on the reverse strand, counting down.
ACATTGATTTGTTGAACAAGTGATAAACCGGTACTGTCTCTTTAAGAAAACCAGCATTTCTGTAAAGAGCGTCTGTAAATGAGCGCATGTTAATGAGAGATACTCTAATGACTTTATCTCATCTGTGCCATGCATTATTAGAAATGTTTATTTTTTGTTGTTTTTGGTCAACAACTGACTGTATAAAACAGAAAGGGTATTAAAAGAGACATTATTCAATGACAAATGGACGGCATGGATCTCGTCTTTTGACACACATTACAGGGTACAACTTTTACTCTCAACACGCAGTGAAAGGATCTCGCTGCTGTATACTCCACCACTATACTACACAATCACTGGTGAGTGAAATCTAAACATTTACCAGCAAGTTGCCAAATACATATATTTTAGTTGCATAGCATGAAATTTGGTTGCAAATGCGAGTGATTTCCTCTCATTGTAGTAAAGGGTTGCGCATAGAGTAAAAGACTGAATTTGGGATTTACGAATCTCGAAATTGTTCAAATGAAGATTGCGATGCATCGGAAAATCACTATTTTTACTTAACCCTAGCTCAAATAACACACAAGTTTTAATGAAAGAATTAATTTAAAGTGCTTTAAACTTCACATTTTTTTGCCTTTCAACCCTGCAAAATTTGGCTCCTTTCACTTTCATTGTTAATGTCTCAATTTAACCTTGATTTTTCCTTTTTCTTTTTTTTTTTTTTTTATGACTGAAATATACTGGGGGACTGGCCATTCCTGGCATCCCTGTGTCTCAGAAGAATGATTCACACAAAAGGCCAAGGATGATGTGTAGGGTAGCTCACCATGGTAATGAGACAGTGATTAAACCCCCTCCTGCTTTAAACTCAGTCTCTTCCAACAGCTCGATATGTACATCAGTGTTGTTGGCACCCTACAGGAGAAAGGCCTCTTGAAATTTATGGGGCACCATCCATAAGAACTTGAGCTGATCAGATCTACCCCTGTGGACAGGACACGAAGAATCGAACACAATGAGAGTGGGAGGAGAGGGGCTGTGAAGCATATCGCAAAGAGAATTGCCAGGCTTTGCTCAGTTGTCAGAGCAGATCGACTGGCATGCCTGTCCATAAATGCACATTTGCCATAGTTCAGCATTAACATATGCAGTCTTCCCCTCACAATCATTTCAGAGACAAATATTTTATTTGCATATCAGTGTTGTAGTATTTCCCATCATAAACATTATATTCTTGAACTGTGAGGTAAAACTTGAAGGAATATTTCACCCAGAAATTATAATTCTGTCATAATTTACTCTCTCATTCCAAATACAAAATGAGAGATGCTCGTTCACAGAGGTAACAGTCAAACAGATTGTCTCGTCCCAAACTCTCTCCATTGGTCAAGCCAATGTTGACGTTTTGGGCCGCTCAAACAAACCAAGCAACGAGTTTACAATTTTGGGGGGAAAACAACCTACAAATGGCTTACTTATTATTGTCTCTACATATTAAGCTGAGATAGAAGAAAAAATTGCCTCTTAAATATGATGCAATTGTCAGGTTGGGTGAGAACAATCATTCTTGCATGACTTATTAAATTCATTCAATCCACTGTACCTTGAACATCATTCACATTAACTCGTGTTCCCCTTTGAATGGTTTGAATAATAATTTAGAAGGGTGTGTTAATTTGTTCTATATTAAGCCAGGTTTGTTCACCTCTGTAATTAAAAGCAGCTGAGCGCTGATCCAGTGAGAGTAAATGCTCAGGGGAAACGTTCTGTTTAGTCAATGTGAGCGGAGAGGTACATTACTCACCAATGGGTGGAAGTGAGGTCATGATCAAAGACCAGCATCCTACAGGGGACTTGTAACCTCTCCTTGCTACTCTCTTTGCATCCATATTACGTGATAATAAGCTTGAGAGGTTTATAATAGCTAATTGTCTTTACTGTACTGAGGGAAATCCGTGTTGGTCAAACTATGATGTCTCAAGACAATAAAATTGCCTACTCATATTAAGCTGTTTTTGGTCTGCTGCCCAGGTGGGACCTTGAATTGTTATTTTAAAATCTGTTTTTTTTTAGTGCTTAGAAATTTTCAAACAGTCAAGTTTAGCTTGTTGAGCTAAACTTGCTGAATCCAAGGCTTCATACTCCAACATGAGGTAAACAGTGATTTTTTTGCGTTTATTAGAAGTGCTGAAGCAACCCTACACCGTTTCCTACCCCTTAAACTAACCACAACTACAAAGATTAATAAAAAATGAAAAGTTTGTACAATTAATAAACATACCACAACTTAAAAGTTCTACTAAATACAATCATACTGCCGAATCACTAGGTAGAGACGGTGAGGAGAAATGTGATGAGAAAGAGGAGAAGCAGCTAGCGGTCTGCTAAGCTAATAGGCTAATTGGTTAGCTTGTGAGCTAACTGAAAAAAAAAAAAAAAAAAGAGAAACTTTTAATTTCACCATTTATATCTTCGGTTTAATAATATAATGTGTGACATAATTTAAAAGTTATTATTTATTATAATTACACAGTTAAGACAACATGAATCATGCAGAGATTGCATAGGATTTAAAAGTTATTTTAGCCAATAGAAACTTTATGATCCTTTATGATCCAAAGGGACGTTCCTAGTAATGGGCATGTCATGTAGTGGGTGTTCCTTTGTTGTCTTGGGGGATGCAGACAGATAAACTTAGGGTGCTCCTCATTTCTTAAATTGTGCATCCTCGTTTCATCGCTCCTCTGCCCTCAAGCCCGTGACCCGGAAACCTTTCAAAGTCTTCCATCATGAAGGATGTATCAATTCTCCAAATGCACAGCGAGGAGGTGAGGATGGAGGATGGGGGAAGCTTCCCGAGGACACTTGAGCAAGGAAGCACTGGAGCATCCGATGCGGAAGACTTTTTTGCAGAAGCACCTGACGCACGCATAAATTCTCCTCCCTGACACAACAGTTTTAATTCATATTTTCCCTTTGCAGCTTAAATAAAAAACAGTGCATCTTGAATTATTAGGTTTTATTATGAAAATATAAATTAATTTTCAACAACATAATGGCAAGTGCTCTGAGGTAATGCAGCTGAGCTTAGACGGCACTCTGAAGTGGCGCATGAGTGAGCAGGACATTTAATTTCACAAATACGTCTTGCTTTGATTCCTCGGTCCTCGTTTCCTTTCCTTGGATCCTTGAGGGTGGAGATAGGAAGCGAGGAACAGAAGCAAGGAAAGGAAACAAGGATGCACAATTTAAGAAATTAGAAGCACCCTTGGACACTTGTGAGCTCCATTTTCCAGGTGAAATGTTCTCAGAGGGGCACCAAAACAAGTTGTGAAGTGAGCTGTTTTCAGCTGTACAGGCTACATATAATACAGAGAAAAGTAATGCATATTTTATAAACTGTACCCCCCAACCCAAACACTAAACCTAACCATCAGTGGAGTAAAAATGTAATTGTAAGGGTGAAAATGCAACCTCTGAATTGCGCTTGGCACTGATTATGCAAATGCAATTATTTCTTGGGTTTCAATGTGGGATCCGAACCCAGATCTCCCATGCTGCTGATGCAATACACCTCCGGTCGCACCACAAGGGAAGGTAAAATGCTTGAGCCGATGCAAAAATGTCTGATGGGAGATGCCGCTTGTCAGTGAGTCAGCATAATGTGGCCGATTCCTAGAGTACATAAACTCTTGGAAACATGCCTACTTCAAGTGCCATCATATTGCTGCTCACTGTCAATTCAGCAACAGTAGCTCGAAAGTTTTGCTGCTGAAATTGGTCTGTGCTTACAGAAATTCAAAGCAATGCTCCCAGTGGTCGAAGCTGGAAGTGTTGAACGTATGGGCACGTGTGATCTCCAGTTTCCAGGGAATGTCGACAGAGTGCCGCCAAAAGAGAGTTGTATAGTTGTAAATGGTGTAATACAGTCAACAGGAATGCAAAAAATTTTTGGACATGCACTTCTTTGAAGCATCTTTAATTGCCATGTAAATACCATGGTGCATTAATATGATAATCATTTAGTACCATAGCATAGGCCTATATCAAAATATCACAGTATTACTAACTGATACCATTACTGTACCATAGCACCACCACCACAGTACTTTTCTGTAAAGTAATGATTGTATTAGATCTGTATGAAGCCAAATTTCCTGCATACACTTCCTTAAGAAGCTGTGAGTCAGTTTTCATAGTAAGTGTTAAGTGTTATAGTGCACAATGCCCTCAAGCCTGTCAGAGTGTATGAAAACAGGAATCGTTTAGGTGACCCATGAGATACACAGAAGCGACGTGACACCACAGTTCGCCCTTCTCTTCGCCCCCCTCAGTGCTTCAATTAGATAATTGACAGGTGCATGCAGAGACTGAGACATTCAATTATCTCCTGACTGTCTGTTGCTCTCCACTTAACTGCATCATGTCTTAAGGGTGAAAGTGTGAGGAACATCGCTCTACAGAGGACGTGGATTGCAAAAGACTACTGAGGGAAGGGTACCTCTCTAAAACTGCTTAGGGGTAGAGTTGGCTGAGGCTACAAGAGAGCACTTTGATTCATTTGAATGAATACTACAGATGTATGCAAGAGCATGTTTAGGGGAAGAGCGTTTTTTTTGCTATTCAGTGTGAGACTTTTAACAAGTGTTGTGGTAATTAGTCGTGACAATGCCAGAAGAGGACTGAGCTTAACAGGTTTCTTGGCTTTAAACACTTAGTATGCTGTATTTGCATAGCTACCTTTTATAAGACAGTTTTAACTAATAACATGTCATTACAGCCATATAGGCATTCACAGTGAGTGTCCAGATCCAAAACAATCACAATATGCCCTCTACTGGCCAAACTCAGTGTTACTATCAGGAATATCTTGTGAATTCTTGGTCATCAAATTCTTTGACGCCAAATACCAAATACTCCAAAAATATTTATTCTGGATTAGATTTACATTCAATTATATGACTTACTGTGTGTCATCTTGATGTTTCATCTCAGCTTATAATTATTTAATTAGAGCCGACTATAGATAAACTGAATATAGATATAAAAAAGCAATAAAATAGTTTTTGTTTGTACACTTTTTCTGTACTGTTGATTGAAAATTGTGACTAAACTGGCCAGTAAATTCTACTCATTTAGCAGGTAAAAAAACTCGACCATTTTTACGACTAAACATTTCCCATTATTTTCGGTGTGGCTGCATTAGAATTATCAAACAGAACAAAGTTTCAAACAAATAATGTGCATCATTTATGGTTCATTTTGTGGCACTAGCAAATGGTGAAAACAGATCAGTACAGAGGTTGTCATTGCATCTTTATTTCCAGATTTTGCATCACTTTCCATCTGGATGGTTATAAATTGTTCTCTTTTCGCAGCCATCAAATTTCTCTGCAGACCAAGAAGCCTCGGCTCCATCCACTCTTCATCTAGCAGGAGGGTCTCGAAGGCAAATTAATCAGTCCAGGGCTTTGAGAGGAATGTCACCTGGCTAGACGAACCGAGAGAAAACTTCTCTTCATTTACCACACAAATTTATGAGGGAGAATTAAGAGTCCGAATCCTGAAGCACTAGCCCTGTTCAGTCTTACTGAAGCCTACAGCGACAGACAACTTAAAAGTTTCAACAGCCAAGAAGCATGCAAGAAACATGGAAAACACTAAAAAGAAAAATAAATACATTGGGATAAAAAACTAAATGAAAACAACCTTTATACATTAGATAAAACTAAAAAAAAATTGTGTTTATTACATTTTTGTTTTTTATTACAGCTTTGTACATTTTGGTATAGTTCTCTTTCCTCTAGCTATGCTACAGCTGGGAAAGGGGAGAACCTGGCTGCCCACATGTGCTGGAATGAGGACATATTCTTGGGACAGGTAAGGCTGAGAGGAGACAGTCCGTCTTCCCTAACTGACCAGTGTTGACAGAAGCGAAGGCCTTGTTAGAATATTCCCCTCATTTTTGGGTGGAAGTGTTCAGTGAGGAAGACAGGTTTGTGTGGAGCATGTTAAGGATTGAAGTGGTGCTCCTGTCATCACAGGAGCCAGGATCTTCTGCCACTCTATTTCTTATCTGAAGGAGGAAGAGGACAAAGCAGAGATTTGGAATAGTACTTAACCTATTGAATGTATATGTGGGTCAAAAATTGCACAGCCGTCTACTTTTTAACTATAATTTTTACATGAAGTGGTCTTTTGATCAGCCATTCCAGGTATTCCTCAATTAAGGTGTCTTTTACCATGTGAAATTACTTTTTAAACATTTAGTTGAATATTTTTTACATTTTAAAAGAATTTGCATCACTACCCCTAGAATGCATATGTGGGTGCTATATGATCCATATGTGTTTACTATGGTGTTCAATGTATTTTACACCATAAAATATATGTTAAATACCATGTTCATGTTCATATTTATGTGTCATATGCAAGTATAGGAAGTTGCATTCAGCTGATGCTTTTATACAAATATAACTCTTGTAACACTTTATACAAAGTGTTGGGGTGGTGGGCGTGCTCTGTAGCACCCCTTGAAAATGGGCGTGTAAGGGGGGCTCTGTAGCACACCAATTTTTACCTACAGTCACCAAAATAGGTAAATTTATAGTTCTCATCAAGCCAAACAACTTTCATACAGTCATTAGCTCCACCCAACAGGAAGTCATCCATTTTGGATTTTTGGACTATTGCAGTCTCTGAACTTTTAAATACATTCACAAGACTGTCACCACATTTAGACAACATTGTGACAAGACATTGAAGATGCTAAATTGTGAACAGATTTTTGATACAGTGGTGTGAAAAAGTGTTTGCCCCCTTCCTGATTTCTTATTTTTGTCTGCATGTTTGTCACACTTAAATGTTTCAGATCATCAAACAAGTTTAAATATTAGTCAAAGATAACATAAGTAAACACAAAATGCAGTTTTTAAATGAAGGTTGTTATTATTAAGGGAAAACAAAATCCAAACCTACATGGCCCTGTGTGAAAATGTGTTTGCCCCACCTGTTAAAACATAACTAAACTGTGGTTTATCACACCTGAGTTCAATTTCTCTAGCCACACCCAGGCCTGATTACTGCCACACCTGTTCTCAATCAAGAAATCACTTAAATAGGACCTGCCTGACCAAGTGAAGTAGACCAAAAGATCTTCAAAAGCTAGACATCATGCCGAGATCCAAAGAAATTCAGATGAGATTCAGAAATTCAACAAATGAGAAAGAAAGTAATTGAGATCTATCAGTCTGGAAAAGGTTATAAAGCCATTTCTAAAGCTTTGGGACTCCAGAGAACCACAGTGAGAGCCATTATCCACAAATGGCGAAAAAATGGAACAGTGGTGAACCTTCCCAGGAGTGGCCGGCCGACCAAAATTACCCCAAGAGCGCAGCAACGACTCATCCAAGAGGTCACAAAAGACCCCACAACAACATCCAAAGAACTGCAGGCCTCACTTGCCTCAGTTAAGGTCAGTGTTCATGACTCCACCATAAGAAAGAGACTGGGCAAAAATGGCCTGCATGGCAGAGTTCCAAGACGAAAACCACTGCTGAGCAAATAGAACATTAAGGCTTGTCTCATTTTTGCCAGAAAACATCTTGATGATCCCCAAGACTTTTGGGAAAATGCTCTGTGGACTGACGAGACAAAAGTTGAACTTTTTGGAAGGTGTGTGTCCCATTACATCTGGCATAAAAGTAACACCGCATTTCAGAAAAAGAACATCATACCAACAGTAAAATATGGTGGTGGTAGTGTGATTGTCTGGGGCTGTTTTGCTGCTTCAGGACCTGGAAGACTTGCTGTGATAAATGGAACCATGAATTCTGCTGTCTACCAAAAAATCCTGAAGGAGAATGTCCGGCCAACTGTTCGTGACCTCAAGCTGAAGCGAACTTGGGTTCTGCAGCAGGACAATGATCCAAAACACACCAGCAAGTCCACCTCTGAATGGCTGAAGAAAAACAAAATGAAGACATTGGAGTGGCCTAGTCAAAGTCCTGACCTGAATCCTATTGAGATGCTGTGGCATGACCTTAAAAAGGCAGTTCATGCTCGAAAACCCTCCAATGTGGCTGAATTACAACAATTCTGCAAAGATGAGTGGGCCAAAATTCCTCCACAGCGCTGTAAAAGACTCATTGCAAGTTATCGCAAACGCTTGATTGCAGTTGTTGCTGCTAAGGGTGGCCCAACCAGTTATTAGGTTTAGGGGGCAATCACTTTTTCACACAGGGCCATGTAGGTTTGGATTTTGTTTTCCCTTAATAATAACAACCTTCATTTAAAAACAGCATTTTGTGTTTACTTGTGTTATCTCTGACTAATATTTAAACTTGTTTGATGATCTGAAACATTTAAGTGTGACAAACATGCAAAAAAATAAGAAATCAGGAAGGGGGCAAACACTTTTTCACACCACTGTATATTGAACGGTGTTGCCATGGTGAGGCATTAAATCAAAATGGGAAACAGGAAGTGTTTCATATATTCTGTGTGCAATGTGTGATTTAGATCAAAATTGAGATGTATGTTTAGTCTTTGGGGCTAATCACATGGATGTGACTATTTTGGGTCACAGTCATAGCACCACCACCTGGCAGCAGGAAGTGTGGCTCTTACAACAGACTTTAAAATAGTCCTCTTATAATTACCCAAATTGTTTCAAAATTGTTTAGAATAATGTCAAATGCCAAATGCATGCGTTCACCTTGCATTGTTTCCAAAAGCCACCGGGTGGAAATGGACCCATGGTGCTTGGGCCTGTCATCGCTGCTTGAAGCTATTCACCGATCAAAAACCACCTGCCTAATATTGTGTAGGTCCCCCTCGTGCCGCCAAAACAGCTCCAATCCGCATGCTATTCTTCTCACCACAATTGTACAGAGTGGTTATCTGAGTTACCGTAGACTTTGTCAGTTCGAACCAGTCTGGCCATTCTCTGTTGTTCTCTCTCTTCAACAAGGCATTTCCGTCCACAGAATTGCTGCTCACTGGATGTTTTTGGCACCACTCGGAGTTATTTCTAGAGAGTGTTGTGCGTGAAAATCCCAGGAGATCAGCAGTTACAGAAATACTCAAACCAGCCAATCTGGCACCAACAATCATACCACAGTCCAAATCACTGTGATCACATTTTCCCCCCATTCTGATGATTGATGTGAATATTAACTGAAGCTACTGACCCATGTCTGCATGATTTTATGCACTGCACTGTTGCCACACGAGTGCTGATTAGATAATCGCATGGATGACTGTTGGTGCCAGATAGGCTGGTTTGAGTATTTCTGTAACTGCTGATCTCCTGGGATTTAAGCACAACAGTCTCAAGAATTTACTCCGAATGGTGCCAAAAACAAAACAAAAAAAACATCCAGTGAGCGGTAGTTCTGCAGATGGAAATGCCATGTTGATGAGAGAGGTCAACAGAGAATGGCCAGATTGGTTCGAACTGACAAAGTCTACGGTAACTCAGATAACCGCTCTGTACAACTGTGGTGAGAAGAATATCATCTCAGAATGCTATTCTGAGATGCGTGTTGGCGCGGTTTTGGCAGCATGAGGGGGACCTACACAATATTAGGCAGGTGGTTTTAATGTTGTGGCTGATCGGTGTATTTACAGTTTATTTTTCATGAAAAAATAAGTAGATTTATAAAGAATAATCATCTAGATTTCACCTGGGTCTTTTTCGACCCACATATGCATTTAAGGGGGGTCAAGTTAAAGGGAAAGTTCACCCCCAAATAAAAATTCTTTCATCATTTTCACCCTCATGCCATCCCAGATGTGTATGACTTTCTTTCTTCTGCTGAACACAAAGATGTTTAAAAGAATATCTTAGCTCTGTAAGTCCACACAATTAAAGTGAAAGGTGACCAGAACTCAAAAAGCTCCAAAAAGGAGATAGAGCCAACATAAAAGTAATCCATCAGACTCCAGTGGTTTAATCAATGTCTTTTGAAGCGATCCAGTTGGTTTTGGGTGAGAACAGACCAAAAACACCTTTTTCATTGTACATCTTGACAACAGTCTCCTTGGTGATCATGTAATCAAGCTTGAAATCATGATCGTGCTTAGAGACTGCAATGGCAAGATGTACAATGAAAAAGGAGTTATCATATAAAAACCCAACTGGATCACTTCAGAAGACATTGATTAAACCACTGGGGTCTTATGGATTACTTTTGTGATGTCTTCGTGATATTTAGACCTTCAGAGTTCTGGTCACCATTCAATTGCATTGTATGGACCAACAGAGATGAAATATTGTTCTAAAAATCTTTGTTTGTGTTCTGCAGAAGAAAGAAAGTCATAGATATCTGAGATGGCATGAGGGTGAGTAAATGATGACATTGATTAACATTTTCATTTTTGGGTGAACTTTAAATATTTGTTCTAGGGCAATGTCAAAGTACAAGTGGTTAGGAATATTAGCTTTTTTAAATAGCAACATTTTGCTCACAATACCTCTGCTCTCATCTGTATCTGTGCCTGACCCAACTTGCCTTTGGCGAAGCAGATTATAATACTTTACTTCCATCTCCTGAAACACATTACCAACGAATTAATCAAACTTAACTATTGCACCACATTGAATTCCTCCCTGGATTCAGAGTAGGGCTGGGCGATATACATAGCTAAAATTGCATTTTCTATATTTATTCAGCCTTTTGAGGATATTCGATATATATCTTGATATATATGCATTTGCTCTGGAACTTTAAAGGGTGATTTGTCTCGTGACCAAACACCATGTCACAAGAACCAATGAGTTTGCAACATGACATCATGATGTTTGGTCACGAGACGTGCAATAATCAATGAGCAAAACAATTAGAATTGACACACTTTTGGGTGGTTTAATAAGTATTAAAGTGAGTCACTGTGTACTGCCATTGTACTGCAATTCAGCCAACGGGTCATTAATACTGGAAAGAAAGTCATATGGATTTGGAACGACATGAGGGTGAGTAAATAATGACTTTTTTGGTGAACTATTCCTTTAAACATAATCAAGGCATGTTTTCCCCTAATGAACACAATGAAGAAATTAAATATTTCATGCACCAATATACAATAAAAACAATTATAAAAAGCAATATTTATCTAAATATATATTTTTCTAAAACATTTTAATATATGAAAAATGCCATGCAGAGACTGACATCATGAACATTTTGAGTGATGATGATGCAAACAAATAATTGAATCACAATTTTGATTCCATGTCTCATTACTCTCACATCCTCAACTCTGTAGTCTAATGACCGCAAACTGTCTAATGACTGTCCTTCAGGAAACTTAATGGCCAAATAAAAAGCACATTTAAATTATTGCAATATTCACAATGTTGCTTTATATATTTCCATTTTAATGCTGTATATAAAAAGCACATTTTATGCATTTAAGCAATTTCATATTGCTTACATTCAGCCAGAAGAATTATCGAGAATATACTGCGAAATATTCAATATATCGTCCAGCACTAACTCAAAGAATGGTTTGAGTGGACAGACCTTGAGGTGGTTGAGGTTTGCCTGCAGGCTGCGGATATGTGAGAGGACCTGTCTGCTGAGACGAGATGTGCTTCCTGAGGAGGGTGAGGGGAATTTGAGGCTGATGCCTGAGTCAGCAGCACAGCTGTGGGCCAAACTCAACTCCTTTCTGCCAACCTGAATATCGTCATCGGTACTGCTCTCACCCGAGCCACCGTACCCCTCCAGAACCAGATAAGCAGCTAAGAGACAAAGATGCAGTCAGTTACGGCTGCCACCTTCCTCATTTCAATAATTGAGCTCTAGATTCATAAAAATCATTCATTCTCCATGCCTCATTTGTTTTTAAAACTGAGAACTGAAGAACTGTGTTGCAGCTGTCTGGAATGTAAAATTTGTATGAACTTGTATAAATCTATTTAAGCTTGATGAAGGCTGTGTGGGGAAATTCTACTCTATAGTTTCTTTTTTTATGTTTTGCCACCAAGCCACATCACCTTTTACCAATTTGTGTTTTTCATTGAATGATGTATCTCTTGCTGGTAGAGGAACTTCTGCAGTCAACAATATAAACCAGCATTGCCTCAAGACTACAATGTTCCATGCTCAAACACTCACCATAGTCCTCTGGGCACTCGTAGAAGCCTGTGTCTCCAGAGGTGTAGTCCTGAGCTCGGCTAGGGGTGCGAGTGGAGCTATGCTCCACCGGCGTTCGAAGAGAGGTTGTCCTGAGGAGACGGCTGCCAGTCGATCGGCACAATCGCTCGCCCTCATCCTGAGCCATCAGCTGAGTCACCAGCACCTGCTTCAGCGCTGCCACTGAGAGGAGAGGTTCACATATAAACACACGTTTAAAATATAACACAATCTAACACAAGGCCCTGTTGATGGATAAAGAGATGAAGCAGGGACACTCAAAACTAAGTGTTGCATTATAAGCCTACAAATAGTATACATAAAGTATCATATTAATGCATTCACATATTTTATTATGTTTACAGAATCAGAATCAGAATGAGCTTTATTGCCAAGTGTTCTCACTTACACAAGGAATTTTATTTGGTGATAGGAGAAACAAGTGCACACAGAACATTACAGTGAGACACAGAATGAAAATCAAGGTAGGAGTATAAATAGACACAAATAACAGGACATATAACAGAATGGCGTATGCACATGTGCTAGTGGTAATGTAAGTGCAAGGAAGGAGTATGTACATTTATTGAATTAAATATGTGAATTTACATATGTACATGAAATATGTATTTACATTTTCGCACTAAGGGGGAGTTCTGAGGCAGTTTAATTGTTCATGAGGAAAACGGCCTGAGGGTAAAAACTGTTCTTGTGCCTGGTTGTCCTGGCGCTCAGTGCTCTGTTGCGCCGGCCAGAGGGCAACAGTTCAGTGAGGGAGTGGGCAGGGTGTGTGGTGTCCAGAGTGACTCTACCTGCACGTTTCCTCACTCTGGAGACATACAGGTCTTGGAGGGTGGGCAGGGGGGCACCAATAATCCTCTCAGCAGTCCTGACTGTCCGTAGTAGTTTCCTTCTGTGTGATTTGGTGGCTGAACCAAACCAGACAGTTATAGATGTACACAGGACAGACTCAATGATGGCCAAGTAGAACTGTGTCAGCAGCTCCTGTGGCAGGTTGAACTTCCTCAGCTGGCAAAAGAAGTACAACCTCTGCTGAGCCTTCTTTACAATGTAATGGAGTATATGTGGGTGTCCCACTTCAGGTCCTGAGGCTTTCACTTCAGGATTTCTCCTGAAGTTCACTATCATCTCCACTGCTTTAAGCGTGTTCAGCTCAAGGTTGTTGTGACCGCACCAGACAGCCTGCTGATCAACCTCCCATCTTGTGTGTAGACTCGTCACCGTCGCCGATGACCGTGGTGTCGTCTGCAAACTTCAGGAGCTGTGAAGTGGGGCCTTTTGCAGTGCAGTCATTTGTGTACAGGGAGAAGAGCAGTGGAGAGAGAACGCATCCCTGAGGAGCACCAGTGCTAATAGTGAGGGTCGCGGATGTGAGTTTCCCCAGTCTCACTAGCTGCTGCCTATCTGTCAGAAAGCTGGTGATCCATCGACAGATTGGGGTGGGCATGGAGAGCTGGGTCAGTTTGGTTGAGAGAAGATCAGGCATGATGGTATTGAAGGCTGAACTGAAGTCCACAAAAAATAAAATAAAAATAAAAATAAAAAAAATCCCAGGTCTGTCAGGGTGTTGCAGGATATAATGCATATAATGCAGGATATAATGATGTCCTTCAGTTAGGCCAAAACCAGTCTCTCAAATGACTTCATGACCACAGATGTGAGAGCGACAGGTCTGTAAACAATAAGTCCTGTGATTTTGGTTTTTTTGAAGACCTGAATGATGTTAACTTAACATGGAATTTTTTAATTTAAAACACTGCAAGCTTATCCCATATTTAGGATAGAGTGTGATAGAGGCCCCTTTTATACCTGATGTTAACAAGCAAAATGCATGACAACATGGTGCTCAGATACAGAAAGACATATGCTGACCTCATGCAGAAACAGACACAATGTCCTCAAATTTCAGCTCAAAGCAATCAGCCCATAAATATTAAAGAGATTAATTTCAAAATGCAAATGCACTTTTACTGTTAGATACTAAACTAATTAAAAGACACTTGGAAAATAAATAAGTCTTCCCTGGAGCTTTTTAATCAATAAAGGCTGAATTGCCATTCTCTTGAGTTGGCAAGCCACAAAGACTACTCCAATATCTGTATAAATTAGTCTCAACAAATGGGTAACCAGGCATTGTTAAGATGTTTTGCAAGCACAATAGGAAGGGGCATATAACGTAACGGGAAGGAAAATTAGGTCCAACAACTCTGAGTTGGCAATAATATATAACTATACAGGTGCATCTCAATAAATTAGAATGTCATGGAAAAGTTCATTTATTTCAGTAATTCAACTCAAATTGTGAAACTCGTGTATTAAATAAATTCAATGCACACAGACTGAAGTAGTTTAAGTCTTTGGTTCTTTTAATTGTGATGATTTTGGCTCACATTTAACAAACACCCACCAATTCACTATCTCAACAAATTAGAATATGGTGACATGCCAATCAGCTAATCAACTCAAAACACCTGCAAAGGTTTCCTGAGCCTTCAAAATGGTCTCTCAGTTTGGTTCACTAGGCTACACAATCATGGGGAAGACTGCTGATCTGACAGTTGTCCAGAAGACAATCACTGACACCCTTCACAAGGAGGGTAAGCCACAAACATTCATTGCCAAAGAAGCTGGCTGTTCACAGAGTGCTGTATCCAAGCATGTTAACAGGAAGTTGAGTGGAAGGAAAAAGTGTGGAAGAAAAAGATGCACAACCAACCGAGAGAACCGCAGCCTTATGAGGATTGTCAAGCAAAATCGATTCAAGAATTTGGGAGAACTTCACAAGGAATGGACTGAGGCTGGGGTCAAGGCATCAAGAGCCACCACACACAGACATGTCAAGGAATTTGGCTACAGTTGTCTTATTCCTCTTGTTAAGCCACTCCTGAACCACAGACAACGTCAGAGGCGTCTTACCTGGGCTAAGGAGAAGAAGAACTGGACTGTTGCCCAGTGGTCCAAAGTCCTCTTTTCAGATGAGAGCAAGTTTTGTATTTCATTTGGAAACCAAGGTCCTAGAGTCTGGAGGAAGGGTGGAGAAGCTCATAGCCCAAGTTGCTTGAAGTCCAGTGTTAAGTTTCCACAGTCTGTGATGATTTGGGGTGCAATGTCATCTGCTGGTGTTGGTCCATTGTGTTTTTTGAAAACCAAAGTCACTACACCCGTTTAGCAAGAAATTTTGGAGCACTTCATGCTTCCTTCTGCTGACCAGCTTTTTAAAGATGCTGATTTCATTTGCCAGCAGGATTTGGCACCTGCCCACACTGCCAAAAGCACCAAAAGTTGGTTAAATGACCATGGTGTTGGTGTGCTTGACTGGCCAGCAAACTCACCAGACCTGAACTCCATAGAGAATCTATGGGGTATTGTCAAGAGGAAAATGAGAAACAAGAGACCAAAAAATGCAGTTGAGCTGAAGGCCACTTTCAAAGAAACCTGGGCTTCCATACCACCTCAGCAGTGCCACAAACTGATCACCTCCATGCCACGCCAAATTGAGGCAGTAATTAAAGCAAAAGGAGCCCCTACCAAGTATTGAGTACATATACAGTAAATGAACATACTTTCCAGAAGGCCAACAATTCACTAAAAATGTTTTTTTTATTGGTCTTATGATGTATTCTAATTTTTTGAGATAGTGAATTGGTGGGTTTTTGTTAAATGTGAGCCAAAATCATCACAATTAAAAGAACCAAAGACTTAAACTACTTCAGTCTGTGTGCATTGAATATATTTAATACATGAGTTTCACAATTTGAGTTGAATTACTGAAATAAATGAACTTTTCCACGACATTCTAATTTATTGAGATGCACCTGTATTTTAAAGGGATAATTCACCCAAAAATGAAAGTTCTCTCATCATTTACTCACCCTCATGCCATCCCAGAAGTGTATGGCTTTCTTTCTTCTGCTGAACACAAATGAAGATTTTAAGAAGAATATCTGAGCTCTGTAGGTCCATACAATGCAAGTTAATGGTGGACAAAAGCTCAAAAAGCATATAAAGGCAGCATAAAAGTAATCCATAAGACTCCAGTGGTTTAATCCGTCTTTTGAAGAAATATGATAGGTGTGGGTGAAAAACAGATCAATATTTAATTCTACTTTACTATAAATGCCTAGTAGGTAGCGGTATGGATGAAGAATGCGAATTGCCAAAAATAAAAGAAGAATGTGAAAGTGGGGATTGATTGATTACTTTTATGCTGCCTTTATGTGCTTTTTTAGCTTCAAGGTTTTGGTCATCATTCACTTGCATTGTATGGACCTACAGAGCGGAGACATTTTTCTAAAAATCTTCATTTGTGTTCATCAGAAGAAAGAAAGTCATACACATCTGGGATGGCATGAGGGTGAGTAAATGATGAGAGAATTTTCATTTTTGGGTGAACTCTTCCTTTAAGCCTGATGTAGAAGCAAGAATTAGAAAGGGCATATAGAGAAAAAATAGCACATTGTGCAGTCAGCTTGTAAGCAGGAACGGGAATCGTAGGGAATTTAACGATTTTGGTTCACTTAATGATTATTTTAGTACTTTTGACAACCTAACAATATATTAAATGAAAACACTTCTATTTTTGGTAACATATTTTTATGTTTTCTAAATCTTTTTTGAGTTGATGAAAGTATGACTTTCAGTTTAGTAAGTCAGTCGGTTCAGTGAGAAAATCAAGAACCATTCTGATTCACTGAGTGAATAATTGTGATTCAAACCGATAATGTTTGAGACTTATTTATGAGTCTTCTTGACTTCTGATTCATTAAAAAAAAGTAAGAGTCTTTTGGCCACAAAACTGAGTATCCTGGCCACACTGTATCATTGTTGTTGCGTTCAATCAGGGAAGACATCGCAATTAAACAATGTGCTGTCTATTTATTGTCTTTGTATTATTTTGTGATGCCCAGCCTCTCTCTCATCAAATTCAATTCAGACTGCAAGGTCACAACTGAGATAAATCACAATCAGAATAAGAACATGTTCTCGATGCCAAACACAATTGGTAAGCTAATGCAAGATATAAATGAGGTCTTACAGGTTTTCAGGGCCTCGTCTGCTTTAGACGAACAGGAGACAGAGTCTGCGTCCCTGCCGTTCAAGAGTTCTGAGTCCTCATAGGAGCCTCCCTGGCTAACCCTTTGGACCTGATCATCTTCTCCAGGGTTAGAGTCAGGGACACAGTCCCGCAGTGCTGCCGAGGGAGAAAAATCACTGTCCTTCTCTGAGAAAAAAGGATGGCGAGAGTTACTAAGTATGGTGGCAATCAACTCACTTTAACATTCAGAGAGGTGTATGTCCACACATAGCTACCTGCAGACTGGATGCTTCCTGTGGAGGTGCATTCAGAGCCTTTACTGAACTTGCTTAACTCTCTCTCTCTGTCCCCACTAAGACACAAACAAAAATGTATGCAGAGTACATACAGGGAAGTGAAGCTAATTCTATCATTATTTACTCACCATCATGTTGTTCCAAACCTGCATGACTTTTTTTTTTCATGATCTTCCATTGAGTTGTTAGATAATATGTTAGTCTCAAGGCCCGGGTATACTTCGTATTTCTGAGTTCTGGATTGGATTGTGACAAGACTGTGTTGATTTTCAAAGTACACTCTTTTGACTGCGAGTGAATACGAACGCGTTCGACACATTCGCACTACGACTGTTGAGTGATACTCTTACTGTCAACAGCAAGCACATGCACCAACGATGCGCACAGATGAGGACTGACTGCATTTCGAGAAAATTTAGGCCTCGCAGAGACAGTCCAGAAATTTGCATCATGCATGCTGCGATCAGCAACCCGGATAACAAAAGTATACTCATGCCTTCAGTCATCATTCACTTTCATAGTATAGTCATTCTGTCTAACATCATCTTTTGCATTCCACATAAGAAAAGAAAGTCATATAAGTTTAGACCAACATGAGGGTGAGTAAATGATCCCAGAATTTTTATTTGTTTGGTGAAATATACCCTTTAAATGGGAGAAAATGGGGAGGAACTCACTCGTGCTGAGGTAAAGGAATGACACTGTGGAGTGTGGCTTTCATAACATCTGCCCTCTGAGTGATCTGCTGCTGCCACCTTAAAAGAAAGTTGAAAGGACAAAGAGGATGAACTTGGTTCTATAAATGAGAGCTGTGGCTTGCAGAAAGAGAATCGAATAAATCTACATGTAGTATCATTCAAACAACAACAAGACCGACTTTCAAACAATGTGGACATAGAACACAACCATGAACCCCACGCCTCAAGGGCACACTCTGGTTACCAGCCCTGAACCTTAAAGGGATAGTTCACCCAAAAATGAAAATTCCTTCATCATTTACTCACCCTCATGACATCCCAGATGTGTATCTTTCTTCTGCTGAACACAAGTGAATATTTTTAGAAGAATATCTCAGCTCTGTAGGCCCATACAATGCAAGTGAATGGTAGCCAGAATTTTAAAGCACCAAAAACCACATAAATGCAACATACAAGTAATACATAAGACTCCAGTGGTTAAATCCATAACTTCAGAAGTGATATGATGTGAGAAACAGATCAATATTTAAGTAAATTTTTGCTAGAAATTCTTCCCCCTGCCCAGTAGGTGGCAATATGCATGGAGAATGCGAATTGCCAGAAACAAAAGAAGAAAGTGGAAGCGAAAGTGGAGATTTATAGTGAAAAAGGACTTCAAAATGTATCTGCTTGTCACCCAAACCTATCATATCGCTTCTGAAGATATAGATTTAACCACTGGATTACTTTTATGCTGCTTTAATTTGCTTTTAGGACCTTCAAAGTTCTGGCCACCATTTACTTGCATTGTACGGACCTACAGAGCTGAGATATTCTTCTAAAAATCTTTGTTTGTGTTCAGCAGAACACAAAGTCATACACATCTGGAATGGCATGAGGATGAGTAAATGAGAGAATTTTCATTTTGGGTGAACTATGCCTTTAAAGGCATAGTTAAATGAAACTTGTCATTCAAACCCATATGACTTACTTTCTTATGTGAAACACAAAAGGAGATTAGCCAGTATGTTAGTCTCAGTCACCATTCACTTTTATTGCATCTTTTTCCATACAATGAAAGTAAATGGTGACTGAAGCAAACATTTTGCATAACTTCTACTTTTGTGTTCCACACAAGAAAGTCATATGGGTTTGGAACAACATGAAATTAAATTATGACAGAATATTCATTTTTGGGTGAACCCTCCCTTTAACCACCCTTTCAAATACACCACACTACACAACCAAATGTAACCTTTTTGCAAAAAGGATTAATGAGAATCAGTCAAGCACTTACATTCTTTGCTCAGACACTGTTTGGGCCATCAGTTCATATATCTGAGCTCCGTTTTCTGACATGGAAATCACAAAGAATGACCTGTTGTCTGTTGAAATACAGGAAATCTTCAATTACACAGAACCAGTATTGGACACGCCTTCATATTTTTATTATTACTGTATTACACATTTTAGAATAATCAAAAAGTTGAAATTACACATTTGGAAGAATAGAATTATGCAATGCCTAAAAACAAATAAAAGTCAGGAAGCGTACATGGGAGAGAGTGTATGTTTGAGAAAGAGAAGACAGAAGGTCACCTGTGGCTACTGAGCGCACAAGCACAGTGCTGAGATTGATGATGGGACTGAATATGTGTTTGGTGTCAGCAGTTCCTGCTAGGTTCTTACAGTGACACCTGAGAATAAGACGTTCGTCCTGTTTCTGCAGCAGCACCAGTATGTCTTCTAGTAGTAACGTGTACAGCTCTGACAGACACACACACACACAAACAAACAGAGACAGCGTTATCACTATCACAACAGAGCTCTTGATTAATGCCATTGCCAATATATAAATGTCATTGCATTACATGAAATATCAAACCAAGTGGCATTACTCTGAACGAAAGACAGCAAAACATTTAAACAAAACAAGTTTTTTAGGTTATATATTATAAAACAACAGATATACTGTTAAAATAAAGACGCTTTGGACACGTTCTGGTTGTCAATCGTAGTCAAACACGTCCACAGTGAATGCGATGAACAAAACCTGTGGTTACTTTGCTAGGACAGCTGTGTGAACTTGAGGGGAACTGACTTCATATTGTAGATTCACACAAAATGACCTTGTAACAGTTGGTTAAACGTAATTGCAAAGAAACAGAGCACCCACAGACGTAGTTGATCACATTAACTATGGACATGTTCCGCTAAGATTCAGAAACAGACAGCCTCCAAATACTTCTTTTCCTGAATTTTGAACAAACTTTGTATGTGAAACGTTTTGCTTGGAAAGTGTGCTCGCTTTTTAATGACACTTGGTATAATGCTATATCTAATGCAATGAAATGTACACACTTTAAAGTGTCTAAATACTTCATGGAATCACTAAGTCTGAAAGCAGGAGCATACCAATGGTTTTGTCTTTGTTAACTTTCCAGGACAAAGGACCCTCATGAACCATCTTCCGCTTAGTGAGATCCAGGTTCTAAATGTGACAAGGACTAATTAATTTAATGGACCACAAATGACCAATTACACAAATAAGACATAGAAATACAGTACTTAAAATCCCAGTTGTGTGTAAACCTAGTAATGTTCCTAGGCAAATCAATTGATTAGGACTAACCTTGAACTCTGAGATCATGGGGTTCTCGCTCTGCTTTAAAGAAGAAAGGTCCAGTCGTCTCTGGTAGTCCTCCAATCTCTACAAGAGATAAACAAGAGAGATTAATCCTGCAGAATCTATTAACATTCAACGCCTCACTGCCCTCTCGCATCATCTTAGGATACTTGGCCAAGAAAACTTTATAGCTTTAAAGGTGATTTAAAGATCTGTGTTTTTTTCTCATATTTTTAAAAATACTTTCTCCTATCTCAGTATAATACCCAGAGACAACTATAAGTGAACCATTTGTAGGCTGATTTCCCCGAAAAGTATAAACACTGTGGTTCTGTGGAGCTTAAACTTTGCTTTGTTTGCTTGAGTGGCCTGACATAGCAACATCGACTCAATGGCAGATGGGTGGATTGTTTAGGAAATCTGCCTGACAAAACCAACATACTAATCTACTATTTAAACGTATTATTATTATTCATCCGATTCTTTTTCTGAGATTAACATTTCTGACTGTAACTCCTCCTAGAGATTTCAAGCTACATGCACCAACTTTGCACAGACTTTCAGACTATTCTGACTTAGTGTGCTGTATCTTTTCTAACTGATCAGACTTTCGGTTTTCACACAGCGGACAAACAAAATCAGAAAAATCCCATAGACTTTTCATTTTTTAGATAAAATGGGCCAAGGGAATGCTCGTTAATTTAAACTTCAACTATCAAGAATTCAATTCACGATTTAAATCTCTCTCTCTCTCTCTCAATTATCTATCTATCTATCTATCTATCTATCACAAACTTTCAGGCCAGGCTTTGTCAAGCCGAGATCAAATTTTGTCTCACAAACTCTATAGTTATTTCTGCAATTCTTTAGTCATATTAGATCTTGGAATTTGGCTTGGATGTTCACAGGTAGACTTACTGGCTGTATTCAACCACTTCTTAATTTTCTTATAAATCATCTCCAGCAATTTACAGAAAGTTTGGTCATCCCTAATTCTACTCTAATAGCAGTTTGTGAAATCTGGGCTGATGTAAGAGCACTCACAGAGGTTTTACAACTTTAAGACAGGTACGGACAATCATTACGTTTTGGTATTCCAGTGCAACCTTCCTTGAAGCTGACCCGAGGCTCTAAAGTCTGCCTACCTTGGGCTGACTGCTGAGCAGGCAGAGAGTGGCGGCTCAATCCAGTTGGGCTGCATACCTGTTTATTCTCGGACTCCTTCACAGACTGGTTAACGTGGTTCAGAATTTTTCGACAGCAGTCGGCTGCTCTTCTTACTTTGTCTTTCTCCTCTGAGTCATCTGCTCATAAGGACGCACATAAATGAAAAGACATAATGTAAGAAACTCTTTAAAGAGAACAGTTCACACAAAAATCTTTCATGACTTACCCTCATGTCGTTTCAAATCTGAATGACTTATTTTTTTCTGTGGAACACAAGAGGAGCAATTTTGAAAAATGTTGATGCTCCTCTTTTTGGGTGTCAGTACTGAACATCTCCTTTAGTGTTTCAAGGAAAAAAGTAATATGGGTTTGTAACGACATGAAGGTGAATAAACGATGACAGAATTTTAATTTATTTTAGTAAAATATCTCTTTAAGAACATCCTGGCCAGCCAAGTGCCCTCTATTTCCTCTCTGCATCTAGAACCCGCCTGTGGAGAGCAGGGCGGGACCGAGCGGTGACTGGGCAGAGCAAGGCCGAGAAGATAAGTGGTAAAGGAGTTCCACCTGTGTGCCACACCGGTCTCGCGTTCCAGTGAGGGACGGCGGGAGTATTTAAGGAGAGGAGACGGTGGCAGACGAGAGAGAGAGACACACGGAGCTGTGTGTGAGTGTTCGGCGTGTCTGCGGGTAAGCAGCATGTGAAGTTGTTTTATGTTATGATTTAGGCCTGAATCGTTACAACGCCGCTGAAACTATTGGCAAGATCAGATGAATATGAGAGTCACCTTCTTCTTAATCACTGGCTGTACTTCACATTTATTGCCATTCTCTGACAATGCCAAAAAGCCAAAATCAAACAGATCTGCTCAGAAAGTGTCCAGTGCCCCCTTCAGAGCATTCCTGAATAATAATCAGTATTTAAGAGCCGGCATAGCTCTAATTTACTAATGGTTTGTGTCCAGTCTGAGCTCGTTCTTTGAAAAGCCGACACAATCACGCAGCTGGTCATGGCTGAATGAATCTGCCAGAGGGACAAGAGTCTTCTAGCTGCTCAATTTTGCTTTGTTTCATAACATAAAAAGCTATCTGAAATTTAAAATGTAACATTTAAGAGTACAATTTTAGAGTACAGTTTTTTAGAAAAATGTGTAACATATATTCATTCGTGTCATTCACATATAAATTCTGGCACCATCCATTGAAAAGTCCATATCAGATGACCACTAATAGGTCTGGGTGCATGAAGGATGGAGGTGAATACCTGTGTATTTGGCAATGTTGTCCATCAGTAAAGGGTATTTGGTGAACCTCTGCATCTCTGCGGGGATGATGTCTTTTAGCTGTAATCTCCGACACCGTCGATTGCTTTCAGCCTCCTGCAGATGGTGAAGAAATGAAAACCGAAGACAACAATTCATGCAAATCCACAACAAAATCCTCCCTAATTTATTCCAGATTTCTTTTTTTATCAAGAGTCTCCAACATCATGAATAATACTGGTATGACTAATGTCTTCAATGGTGAGTAATAAATAAAAAATAAAAAAACATCTCTGAAAATCTGTAAATTATTTGCCAAGATACCATAATTTCAGTAGTCAATATACATTTCAAGATTCTCAATACCAATTTTGATACTACAGCTGTGGGGGAAAATGTAATGTATTAATGTAACCGAGAACAAAGATGGGTGTTTGGACCAAGCATTGGTACTGTAGAAAGACTGATATTGTTACAGTATTTACATTTCAGTATTGGCTTGGTACTGAAGTACCGGTACTTTTAACATCCCTGAAGTAAACAAACTCTTTCCTCACCGATAAACATCTTCCACTTACTATTTATCTGTTTTCATCATTAAAATACTTATAGTAATGGTGCTGCTTTCTCTGATATACAATCCAACAGCATGAACAGTAAATGAACCCATTTAACAATGTTATTACTATATCTTTGTTATAGTGTTTATCCCCCAGTTTTCTCAATAGAGAGATTAGTGCAGTAAATTTCAGAAAATGCAGTTTATGCATTGTTGAGAGGTAGTTTAATCTGACTTGCTCTCATCTTCTCTTCACTCCATTCCACAACATGATAAAAACAGCACAGAGGCAAACACATGCTACCGCACACTTACACGACTGCAAACAATTAGATCTGCCTTAGGTGAATAGACTCTTATCTTCAATCCTACAGTTTATCATACAAATACAGCTGCAATCAAACAAAATCTCTTGGCTTGCATGTTCTCTATGTTGTTTGGCTGCAAGGCAACACTGACACTATTAACAATTCAGAGATTATTGTATCTAGATAAAGCATCAACACTGTGTCAACAATGCAAACATTCTATTTGTTGTTAGACGAGCAAATTAGAATTTGTAAAATAATAATAAATAATTACGGCTGTCAACATTAAAGCGTTAACTAGTGCAATTAATTAAATATGTTTAGCGCTGTTATTTTTTTAAAGGCGTTATCTCCAAATAAGTCACAAGCGGAGCACCTGTTTATCAGTAGATAAAGACATTTCTTTTTTAAATAAATCCACCTCTATCCTCCGTCATTATATAGATATGCAAATATATTCTGCTTTGAGTGTGATCCACAAAAACTTGTCAAACCTAATCATTACATATAGGCCAATTATTAGTTTTCTTTCTTTAAAAAGACACTGGAAGCATTAACTATGAAAAAAGAACATGATTAATTGTAATTCATTGTTAAATATTTAAGACAGCCCTAAAAATAATACTGTGGAATAAGCAAAAGTATGTCTGGAATGCTCCCAACATAGTCTCTTTTAAGTGATCTGCAGAAAGATAAAACCAGGCAGCTCTCCACAGTTTAGCGGCTGGTGGGGAGTTCAGTCGACCCACCTGCATGAAGGTGGTGAAACGCTGGTCCTTCTTCTGCCGGGATTTGATGAGCTCCAGGGCGAAGGGCTGGTTACTGCAGAAAGTGCTCACCGCTTGCTTGATCTGCTCTTCTTCTGAACCACTGAACTAGAAAAACACAAGCAAGGGAGATCAGCATCACACTGCGGGGAGGCAGGCAGAAGAAGTCTGAGTCCACAGGGTGGACAGGTGCTACTCTTGCCACCCAGGAGTTCTATCATGTACTAACTGTCCATCAATGCCCACAGAATGTGAGTTAAACATGTGCCCTTACCCAAGACAGTAAATCGTCTCCAATCTGGTCAATAACTGACGACTCCTTCTTGCAGATCACAGTCATATGATCTGATATCCTCACTATAATTTTAAAATATGATTAGATAAGATGAATATTTTTATCAAGAGGATATTCCCACACTTTCTGACACATGACCATGACTTGTGATTACTGGATAAAGATTTTTAAAAATCATTTTTAAAGAAATTACAAAAACCTTTAATATTTTAGAGCTGAACATATCAAGATTTTTTATTTTTATTTCTCCAGGTCTGGAAATCACAATTTAAATATTTCTGGGTTTTCTATGATTATGGGAGCCCTGTAAATAACTTTGCTCAAATTGCAGAGATGACGTGTGGCTTACTGTGCAGTTGAATGATTTCCTCCAGGTTGGTGAAGATGTTTTTGATGTCAGCAGGGGACAGTATGTTGTCTCGGGTGAGTTTTTGGTAGAACACACTGTCTAGGACCTTCAGCATGCGCACATGAGCTCGTTCCGTGTAGAACAGCTCTGAAAGCATTGTTGAGATTGAGGGTTACTTCAATATGTATACTACTGCTTAAAGTCTGATCTCACTGTTGGCTCGTAATCAAAATCAGTTTGGAGTGAGTCTCAAAAAGATAACTTCTAACAGAATGCATAGTGTACACTGAATCAAAAGATCTAAAGTGCAACTGGATGAAAGTAGTGAAAAGAAAACAAGGTCATACCATTAATGACTTCTTGTCTCTTGATCTCGTGGGGTGTCAGGCCTGCTAGAACATCACGCCCGACCAGCTGCTGCCAGTTAGGAGGACCTACATCGGAGTAAACATCACTGCCCTGATCATCTTCACTCTGCAGCTCCTCAAACCTGTGGAGATGATTAACCCCTTTCAATAATATCTATACACAAAAATAATAATAATATTTGCAAATGTGCAAAGCCTGTCCTAATATGGGATTTTTGGGAGGGCATTTTGATCTTTAGGCTGGGCAAGTGGTTGTCTCTTTTTCGGATCGGAGGAGGGTTTCAGAAGTTTTGCCACTGGATAAGAAAAATGTACTTAATTCAAATAGAAAACAAGTTTATTTTTCTTAACCCACTAGCAAATAGTTGTTTCTTGCTTTAAGCATAAAACTTCCCTGAAAGCTAGACTTAAAGTCTATCCTATGTCATTTTGCTTCTCTAGTTAATAGGGGTGTATCGTTGCACGATAAATTGCGGTTCAAAAATGTGATGATGTGCATTGTGGAGATGGATTTTTTATGATTTTAGCATCTGTTCTGTCCAATACACGCGACGTCCTGAGCCTATGTAATGCAGGCATACAAATGGAAACCGATTCATTGGACACAAGGAGCTCTAAAATACGATTGCACACTAGCAGGCACAGGTGTTGTATGATGAGTTTATGGCTGAATCTGCGGAAACTGAAACCAGGAGCGGGAGAGAGATGTGCCTTTTCAGCGCAAGGGATCGAATGTCCACTTGAAGTGCGAGAATGATCTACTCTGACTGCGCAAGAGAAAATTTTAGTTTACAGAGGTTTAATGATCATACTAATCATATTAATAATGTTATTAGCAATATTAATCTACTGTATATAATGCTCAATATTATGTATAATATTTATATGGGGGAATCTAATCCTAATGTCAATTCTCATGTCTCATTTTATTTAATTAGTAAATAATTATTAAAAGTATAATCATGCACTTCCATTAAATACTGTATGCATTTTTGAAAATAATATTTAGTTGTAATCAGAGACAATATTATATAAAAAAAAATGATTTTAATTTAAAATATTTAAAATGTAATCAGTGACAGTGTGTAAGCAGCATATGTATCTAACATAATTCTGTATTTTTAGTAAGCAGAATTATTAGCTAATATTTCCATTTGGTGCCACAATTGCCCTCTTCTGGGATGTTTTTAGTCCCAATACATCTCTGATGGATCATTTAGCACTTTTAAGAACAGTATTTTTAGCTACATTTTAAAGGAAAGGAACTGTTCTGCATATGTCTTTAAAGTCAAATAAAATAAAAAGAAATTAAATCTTAACTTTTCTTGATTTAGGCTTAGTTTGAAAAATCGTGAACCACACTGGGAGTACAGTATAGCAAACCGAATTGTGAGATGAGTGAACTGTTACACCCCTACTAGGTAATGTATCTTGTTTTAAGAAAGTTTAGATATTTTAACTGGAAAATAAGACAAAAATACTAAATAAGAAAAATGTTTTTTTTTTTTTTTTTTTTGCAGTGTATGTAGCTCAACGGAATATGTGAGTTGGTGCAGTGTGCAGTTAAAATAGTGACGGTGTGATTGACAGCAGTCAGTGGCCAATAGCCAGTACCTTCTTATCAGTTTAGGTGTGCCCACATCAAGGAGTCTGTAAAACAGTACATATTTGCTCATTTCACTGACACTTAGTGCACACTTAGATTAGCAGCTAAATCAAAGCTGGTATTAAGTAAGGTTTGTGAGCAGTGTTTTATTACAGTACATACATGCAAACAGAAGCGGAGTTGTACAAGTGCTTTCCTTGCCGAAATGCATATGCTTTGGATGCTGGTAAGCTGGTGTCCCCACCATGCTTCTAAACTAACTTAACCAACAATAAACACTGCTGGTCAACCAGCTTCACCTGTTAAGTTCTGTTGGTCAAATGGCAAGACCAGCCACAAATGATCATAAACATGTCTGGACCAGCATGGAAATGCTTGTTTAAATCGCTTGTCTTTGAAGATTTGAAGTCCATGTTAGTAATCAGACTAAAATTATAAAGTTACAAAAAAGGAATTTTTTGATACATGAAAGTGAACTCTTCAAGTATGCACCTGTCTCCATCTCTGTCTTCATCCATCTGGTCCATGTTGTATGGGATGTAGTCACAGGATGGGTAAATGATGTCCAGCACATCTCCAGACTGCAGCCCATCGCTCAGTCGGGAAACCACTGCAGATGGGCTCATCCCTGAGGACAAAGAAGACCTAGTCACAGCCTCAAACTACAGAAAAACTACTAATACACTGCACCATGTGCAAAAAATCCAAATGCTTGAATTCAGGATTTTATGAGATACAAGTGGGAAAGGTGACAATGGCAATGCTTATTTCCTCTACTTCCAATCCTAGCTTGTAAATTTGAGTGGTTTCGTAAATTACCATGGCTTCAGCCAGCAGGTTCATAAAAAGAAGAGCTTGACAAAGAGAATAACAATCTCTCAGATAAGTGAGACAGTGAGCTGAGTTAGAAGATGCAGCACTTACTAAACTCTGTCTCCCTCCCAGAGGGGTCTGACAATGAGCTGTAGGGCATGCTGTATGGTGGTGAGGCGGTGAATCCTGGGCTCTGTATAAAGTCCGAACCCTCAATTGTCTGACTGCCCCGCAGAGGTCCACCCTCTGTTGGCTCTGACCCGCCCAATGCTGGCTGAGACATCTGCTTCTGAGGCCTCTGCTTGACATTATCCCCTGCCCTCCCAGCTGCTCAAACATATCACATGCACGCACGCACGCACACACACACACACAAACATACACCAAACAAGAGGAAGGACAGTAGAAATCAGGGCAAGTCTTCTGGATTTGGAAATTTCTTGGAAATGCAAGCTTAGGAACATTTAGCATTACTTCTACATTTGACTGCAGAATGCTGATATTGGGACAACAATCTATTAAATATTCATTTTTATTCCAAGTTATATCAACACTCACCATGCATCAAATAATTGTAAAAATTGGCTTTAAATAATACAGTTTGGGGAAATTTGGTCGATAACTTTAGTAATTGCAAATACATGGCTATAGGAACATAACACATGGCTTAAAATGACAGTTCAAGGGGGCGTTCACACAGGAAACATTCTTGCATTCTCTCTGCACTGTTTTTTAATTCTTGGGTCTATTGTGGCGATTGCATCTCTATTTTTTAGCATCTCATGTAGAGTTGCATTTTAAGGATGTAGTGTCAAGTTTAAGTAGTTAAATATTCAAATAACTTGCCTTGAAACCCCTGTGTTTTTTTCCATTCTGTTGCGCTCTGTGTTGCTGTTTTTGAACACAAGAACACGTCTTGTGTTTACATCACCTAATAAATGGGAAGCCTGATCCTCACTGTTGCTATTTTTATCTGACGCAAGTGATGTAAGTGAAACAAATCAAAACATTTTTGGCTTGCATGTTTTCACAATGTCCAGTGAAAAAATATGTCTATAAATGGCTTCAATAACTAAAGGTTGTAAAACACTTCCTTAGACTTACCTGGTACTGATTCAACACGACTAGGCCACCGTGGAGGCACTCGAATGGGGAAGCGAGGCTTTTTCAGCTTCTCCTCTCCATCCTTCTCTGGTTTGCAACTTTTCTGTTCAGGCAGGATAAACAACAATGCTCAGGGTAACAGCTTTGTCATAGACTGAGAAGACTCCATTTCATAACCTAGTGAGCTGCCTATGGAAGCAGCATTTAAGGCATCATAGGTTCCAAAAGTTCCAAAAGGAAGGTAACTTAAATATGCTGTTTCTTTTGCTTCATGCCAAATATTAAGGCAGCATCACATGTATCCTTCACGAGGAAGGCATTTCTTAGAATGTATTGTGACAAGCTCAGTGAGAAAATAAATCCAAGATAGCGGGCAAAGCGTGAAAAATGTTGGTTGCAGAAAGCCATACATTTATGTGTCATAAAACACTGTTTAGTATAATTGAAAATTGATTATTTTACCCAATATTTATGTACGGTGTTCCAAATCAGTCACTTTTAATGTTTCTTTTCTATTAGAAAGCTAAGGCAGTTGCCTATCTAGGTAGTAAGAAAGCAAAGCAGCTTACTAGGTTTTGGAATAGAGAAAATGTGTTTGAAATTAGAAAATATAAGGGGGCAGAAAAGGGTGTGAACATATACCCTCAGTTTGGAAGGAAGGAAATTAATTCGGACTCGTTTGGACTCCAGGTTTCGTTGCTCTTTTACCCGAACTCCCAGATGCTTCATGTACGTGAGAATCACATACTGCATGGTGGTGCTGGAAGAGACAAAACTCAGTTTCAGGAGTGGATTAAAAAAATATTCTCTCCCTGGATATTCTACGTATGTGGATAAGCTCAGTAACTGGAACACAGAAGCGAGCAACTAATTATTTAATTTCCTTCTTCAGAAGTTCAAGGAATGTGTCTAATGACTTTATTTTCACCAAATCAGCTGGCTTATTTTGTGCTAGACTGGGATGCTTGTTGATTTAAATGTGAATAGATGTAGGCAAATTTAAAAAAGAATGTTACAAACTTGGAAAAACTCATTTTCAACAAGTTTGTTCGCTAACATAGTCTAACAAATAGGTTTTAATCCAAGAATTAGGTAAAATATGTCAAATTAAGACATTTTCCTTGCACATGCAAGCAACAGTTGGCTGCAGACACTCAAGCGATGCATTAACATTTACATTTAGTCATATAGCAGACACTTTTATCCAAAACGACTTACAAATAAGGAGCAATAGCAAGCAGTTTGTCATACAAAAGTCAGCAATATCTGCAGTACCATACTCTCAAAGTTCTCAAAAGTGGCTGTAGTAGTATTGAAGTATAGAAGCTACCATAGAAGAAAGAGACCAAATATATGGACCTTCTGCAGTGGCTTAATCAAGCAAGCTGGGAGGCAGGCCAACAAGGCATTATAGTAGTCCAGTCTGGAGATGGCCAGAGCTTGGACTAGGAGCTGTGCAGCATATTCAGACAGGAAAGGTCTGATTTTCCTGATGTTGTAAATGTGAATCTGCAAGCCCGGGCATTTGATGAGATTTGGGCAGTTAAGTTAAGCTGGTCATCTACCACCAATCCCAGGTTGCATGCAGATGATTTTGGCCGCAATCACTGGTCTAGAGTCAACTTTTCCCTTCTTACTAGTAATTAAGGTTTGGACTTGTGGTGGGGAAACTGATCCTAAACCACCAGTTACGATCAGCAACATCCCTGAGCGGCAATCTAAATTCCCTATCGATACCTATATTAATATACACATTATGCCAGAGGCCAGGGGGAGGCTAAGCCTTCGCCAGCCTTCCACACACTCCACCTATGAGGGTTATGTTGTGCCTGTTGAGCGCTACTTGCTCCATGTGGCCGAATCCATCTGATCCACATGACTTATTGTACCTTCTGCCATATGTCACAAAACTCACATGCATTCAAGTTCCCCATCTATCTCCCCACATATGTGCTGTACATTTATAAATCATACCAGCTTGTGGTGTTGCCATATGGCCTCTCAAATATGTTTGCCTACATTATAGTAAATGAGGACTAGGAAATGCATGAAGATTAGAAATCTCATTAAGTCACTATGTTCTGCAGCATCTCGCATTTGTATCAAGTGTCAACATGCTGGCACCCCAGGCTGAAAATTTACAAACAAATCCAACGCAACGTCTTTACGCATGATCAAATAACCCTCTTTCCTAATGCCTTTATTGCTGATCATTATGGATAAGATTTGCCAGAGGAAAACATGAAAGAGAAAGAAATTTCTCACCTTTTTTCTTCTTCCGTAGGTTGTGAAGTCAACCTGAAAGACAGACACACGTGTAAGAGGAAGGGTATACGTTTGATACTGAGTGATTACAGACCTTATGAAATGGCTTGATGAGCGCAGAGGTCTTTTCTGTGTTGATGTTCTTTTCCTAATCTTTCCATAAAAACAATTTAAACAACTTTACAGCAAATAATACACAAGTTTTAATGGATGAATTTATGAACAGTAAGTTCTTTTATAAAATGATAGCTTCACATTTCTGCCTATAAACCCATTTGTAGGTTAATTTTCTCAAAAACGGCACTGTAAAAATTGTATAACATTGACTCAACCAATGGCGTGAGCTGGGGCAGGACATTCACATTCCAGAGCATTTCATTGGACGAAAAGTGATTTGTGCACTATCAGCCATCAAAATTTTTTGGTCCAACTTACCGGAAAAGACTGTACATTTTTATTGCACATGTGTGCCAAAAGCTAGATTTGTAAACTTTTATAAGAACAGTGGTATATAGATGACCTCAGAGCTAACAGACATGGACTAAAAGCCACAAAAAGTCGGATTTCATATGGTCTTTGTGTAAGACTTACAGGATATCATCTATCTTAGAGAGGATGTTTTCTGCACATGATTTCTCTTTCTCCAGATCCAGCTGTTCAGAGTCCAGACGAGACAGCTCTACCTCAGCCAGAGTCAAGCCCATACTGCGCTTCTGCCTGTAATAGAGGATACAATGTTGTTATACAGACGTTATTGTGAATAAACTGCAATCTGAATAAGAAAAACTGTACAGTACAGGTTAGTTGTAATGGATGACATCTTGGACACCATTTAAACCTGGCATTAACGTGTTTTGGCCAATCCAATCCCAAATAGACAGTACTAGATACAGGTGTACACAGGATCCGATCCAATCCAATCTGATCACTCAAACCACATTCAGAGGCTGTCTAAAATGCATGGGACCACATTGCATTTACAATGTAAATGCTAATGTGTCTTGCACCACCAGCTACAGCACTAAAACAAGAGTTTTAAACTTTAGCAGCTATTTATGGCTTTTAAAGAAAACAACCGTCTGATCGGAAAAAACTGGAAAAGCCAAAACATAGTCATGCACAAAACTTCACACATCATCTTCAGAATCGCTGATATCAACATGTAGTGATCATGTGGAGCACGCTCACTAGAGGTGTGAATCTTCACTGGCCTCATGATTTTTTTTTATCAATACACACACTCAGTATTAAGTAGTATTAAATTATTAATTTTAAATGAATCAATCCCTAGCCTATAACTATAACCACAACTATCAGTTGCTGGCCCAGGATGGCTACATGAGATATCTTCTATGAGAGTGCAGATGTCAACTTCTCCTTTCCACGCCACAGCTGATCGTAAAGAGACACAAAAAGTGGGATTGATACTTAAGAAATCAATCAAGCATCTTGTATGTGCACTGTTCCGACAAGCAAGAGACCGGCAATGAGTAACAGCCAAAGAAATAGAGAATGCAAGAGAAGAACAAATATGAGCATTTCACTCAGAACATCTCTTTGTGGTTTTGTGATTAAAATTGAAGTTTATTTAGCACTTTTTTTGTAAAACACTGATATGAAATCATGAAATTATTGACCCTCCCGTCGAAATCCGATGACTCCCCATGAAATTCAATCACAGGTGGTCATAGGAGACATATTTGAGACACATATTTCCAACAGATGTAAACAGTGATCTGTCTTGCTTTACCAAATCCAGGTGTAAATAGGGCCTATTTCTTACCGGAAGTCCTCTAAGTGTCTCTGTACATCAGGGAGAAGCGTTTCCTGCATTGTCTGTATATATTGCCTGTGTAATTCCTCGGGAATCAGGTCTGGTCTTCGCCGCTCTGACAACAAATACACAAAAATCAGCCAAAGTCAAACACACACACACTCACACACGCAGGAACAAACCCTGTTTTGATCACAGAAGAACAACTTGCATGAACAGAAATGGCAATTGGCCTTTCACAGTGAGTACACATCATTAAATGTGGCTTTTTCAAGTGATGTCAACATGACACATGGGGCAAAATGACCAGTGCTTTAGAGGCTAAATCCATAATTATGTCGACACGACAGTCAACGTGAATGTTAAACAGGATTTGTGCTTTCAAATGATTATGAGTTTCCCACCAAGGGCTGAGAAATTATTATGCGCTTGGAAGTTTTACAATCTACAAACACACATCAAAAACAAACCTGTTAAACTAAAACTGCAAACACTGCAGGGAGGGAATAAGTAGATTGCAGCTATTAAAATTATACTTGGAAACTGAACATGCTTACCGAGCTCAGAGGAAATAGATTCAGGCACAGCTACTTTCAAATTCTGTCAAACAGAAATAATAGCTTTAATTAAAATGGGAAAAGTGGGTTTGAATTAAAAAAAATAAAATAAAAATAAAAATAAAATAAAATGTAAACACTGAAAATGTCGATAACACCATACAATTATGTTCTATATTCTGTTACATTTACATTAGTTAATGCATTAAATACCATGAACTAACAAATAAATTAATTGTATAATCAATTATGAATCTTATGAATTACAAATTAATTATTGGTTAATGTTAATTTTTACCCATACTTTTGTTCATTGTTAATTCATATTAACTACTGGGTTAAATAATAATATATATAACCTTATTGTAAATTCTCAAGGTTACAAAACAGAAGAGCATTGGGAAAACAATTATTAAAGAGTTCCAAGTAAACTACCCGTCCATCTGGTACAAAGAGAACAAAGTTTGCTGCAGGGAAGACTTGCAACCACACACAAACACATTCACGCTGAGTTTGAGAACAACAATATGTGATGACCGTGGGGGTAAAAGGTTGCCAGCGAGTGTTTTAACTTCCTGCCCCTGAGGCTCCTGGGAGAGGAGTAACCCTTCACACATCACAGGACAAAAGGTAGCGTTGATCTGGGTGGATCCAGGTTTTTGCTCCAACTTGCCCACAGACTAAATGACACTGAGGCAGCGTAGACAATGACGGGTTTAAACGAGTAGAAATGAGGTGTGAAAATGAGCTGCACTTACTGCCCCGCGGTCTATGAAGAACGTTAAGAAGTCCATGAAGATGCGACGAGTTTCTTTTGAGTTTGTCTGCTTGTAGAGGTTGGCATAAAGGTAGCAGAGCTGTGGAAGGAAGTGAGATTCAGAGAGTTAAACTGATGAGTCTACAATATATTTGTTTTTGTTCTGCCAAAAAGAACGGACATGGTTAATCAAAAAGAGTCTTTTTTTGTGAATCAGACAGCACTGGTGCGCTACATGTTTGTTGTTGCGTGCTGAAAAAACAATGCAATAGAAAGTCACTGAATTGCGGTTCAGGAAACACTGGCAAGGAATCAAAAAGTGTAATTAAAAGGATAGTTCACCCAAAAAATTTAATTCTCTCATCATTTACTCACCCTCATAGCATCCCAGATGTATGTGACTTACTTTCTTCTGCAGAACACAAACAAAGATTTCAAGAAGAATATCTTAGCTCTGTAGGTCCATACAGTGCAAGTGAATGGTGACCAGAACTTTCAAGCTCCAAAAGTCACATAAAGGCAGCATAAAAGTAATCCATACAACAACAGTGGTTAAATCTATATCTAATTTAAGTCCTTTTTTACTCTAAATCTCCACTTTTACATTCTGAAAGTGAAAGTGGAGATTTATAGAATCCAAAAAAGGATTGAAATGTTGATCCGTTTCTCACCCAAAGTGATTGCATCGCTTCAGAAGACATGGATTAAGCCACTGGAGTCATATGGATTACTTTTATGCTGCCTTTATGTGCTTTCTGGAGCTTCAAATTTCTGGCCACTATTCACTTGCATTGTGAGGATCTACAGACCAGAGATATTCTTCTAAAAATCTTTGTTTGTGATCAGCAGAGGAAAATGTGTATAAGTTATACACATCTGGAATGGCATGAGGGTGAGTAAATGATGAGAGAATTTTCATTTTGGGTGAACCATTCCTTTAAGTAATGCCTCCTCAACAGATGAAACCTGATGGTCAATGGTCAAATTTTAATTGAATTAATTACATGATCAGCTGACTGAATAATCGAGTTAATTGCAAACTTAATGGTTTCAAATGTAGTTTAAAACTTTGAAAAATGCATCTGAAGACTGCATTTTGCTATGCTATGTCCAGCTGCCAGTACAGCTTCCTGTACAGTTAGTTGCCTGTACAACTGGAGTTGCAATGCCTGCTCCCTGCTGACTTTGACTTGCAAAATATGAAGGTAATACTTCAAGCTTGAATTGCTCAGTTAGGAGGAAAATTCCTTATTACGGAATTTACCTACAGTCAGGGGGCATGATTAATTGCATTTTTTTTATAATTAACTGCACTGAATTAATGCGTTAAACTGACTGGTTTAGCTAAAATACTTTAGTTAAACCCAGTTTTACATTCACAGAAAACTGTCAGTAAGCTATTCATAGGTTGACTTCCTGAAAAGTGTGGGTTTGGGGCAGGACTACCTGTACTAATCTGTCTAGAGAGGAATTGGCTAGTTTTTCCAAACAATTGCCAAAGTGAGATGGGGCGGAAGGGGTGGTAAGATTGTTGGGGAAACCTGTTTGTCATTATTTTTGCAATTCCGTTTGGTGTCACTAGTGGAGCAGAAATTACAATCTTCACTTTTAAATTGTAACAAATGTTCATTTTTGTCACAAAAAATAAGTGGTGGGTGCTGCAACTCACCAGAGGTGCAGGGTCAAACTGGGAGATCACATGATGCAGGAAGGCTGCAAGATGAGCAGGGCGAGTCTTGAGCAGTTCGATACTCTGGAAGCAGCTGCACTGGCCATTCACCTGGGACACATCAGATCAGGTTAAAGAGGTGGATGACCAAGAGCAAGGTCTCTGCACTGAGCAATGGGAAGAAACTCAGAATACCTGCTCCTGCTCTGTATCAAAGTCGTCATCTTCAGGGTGGATGATTAGGTGGGAGGAGGGGCTGCCTACGGTAGACTGGAAGCGAGAATCCTGCAAGAAGGAATAGAGAAAGTGTCAAATGTGCTGATATGAGATCATGCGGTATGGTCAAACAAAAGGAACACGGTTCTCACTAGAGGTCAGCCGATATGGGTTTTTAAATGGCTGATGCCGATCCTGATATTTATAGAATAAGATGACTGATGGCCAGATATAAAGCCAGTACCAATACAAATAAAATTAAATTCTGAAATTAATTTTAATGAAATGTTCGTTATCCTTTCTGCAGTGCGAAGGCAAAACACAGCAACTACACATTTTGTCAAAATTGAGTTATGACTGAAATCGGGCCTCTTAGACATTCTCCCCCTCATTTTTAGTGTCGGAGTAGTTACTGCCTTTTGCCTCTGAAAGGGCAGTTTTGATAAGGACTTTAAAACTGACAAGAGAGCAAAATACCACTTGTGTCCAGCCAAGCGGGCATAGTTCTATAAGATGAAGTTACTGTTTACAAACAAACAATTTGCCCAGCCACTTCCGGGTTCTTTTGGTGGCCCAAAAAAGAACGCTGTCTATGGACACTTCTCTCAAATTGTGCTGAAACCGCCCAAAAAGTGCTGTTTGTGGGGGTGGAACACCCTGTTTTCCACAGATTATTGGACATTAGGGCTTTTTCAAATTTCCACCAGATCGTTGCATCAGGAAAAACTCAGGATTTTACATAAATGATGATATTTTATGGGTCACTGTCATTCTTATCACGTCTGTTCTATTAGAAACAACTGACCCGCAGCAGCGGTTGGTGGATATGAACTTTTTTACGGAATAAATCATGCAAACTCCTATTGCAAACGGCTGTTATTAATTTCCAAAGTGCTGTCGCTGTGACAGATATGAGGTCAAATATAATCTAATGATGATCTTATATGACCAAGACCACCAAATAAGATGTAACGGGAGGAACGGGACCCAGCGGATGGACTACTGTTTGTGAAAGGATAAGTGAATAAAAATGTCATACTACTAAAATGATGTCTTTGCATTTATTTTGAATGCAGTAGATAATATTGTTCTATCGAAAATGGCTGCTATTAAGTTTTAATATGGGATAGGATCACATTGAACTAAAAAATTATTATTTATTGTATGTGGGTTAATAATTTAAGCAGTTAAAGGTGCACTCAGTAATTTTAATCCAATACACTTTTTGTCAAATTCTGCAAATATCTCCTCAGTCTGCTAGATGTCCATTCTGTGGGTGGGCTGAAAAAAAATCTAGCACTTGTACACAGCCCTGGCTCTGTAAATGGGACAAAAACAAAGTGGATCAGACCAATCCACACAACACTTCTCCAGCCAATCAGCAACAGGGGCGTGCACAGGATGGGGGGGTGGGGGCAGAGCGAGAGGAACATTCATTAGAAGAGCGACGGCAAATCAGGCTGATGCGAACTTTCTAAAATTCAAGGAGGACAAATGGCTGAGAAACAGACCAAGAGAAAAAGGTAGACGAATATAAACTAAAAAAGAAGGATTATGATAAGTCGAGGGCTAGGAGCCAAGTCAACATCGGCGAGGCTTTTCAGCGGTGGAGAGACCTCCGAGAGGTAAAAGGCTTGAAGACGGATACAGAAGTTGCTCTTTTTCTTCTCGATAGGTGGGTAACATACATTTTTCTATGTTTCACAGAACCCATAGTATTTGCTAAACATTGAGCATAAAAACATTTGTGATGTTAGATTTAGTAGCAGGAGAGATGTGAGTGTCTGGAGCTGGTGTGCGTAAAACCGTCTCGCGTGGATGAATTTGGGGGGCGGAGCTTCCGAAGGAGCACGGAAGGGAGGGGTGTGTTTGTTTTGGCAGTTGAGTTCGAATATCAACAGTGTTTCTCAGGAATCGCTGAGTGCACCTTTAAGACACATATTGTTTTAATTTCTAAGTACACAAATTCTTAGGCTTTAGAAGTGTTAAACGTGTAAGGAAGTGTATTCATCAACCTGTTACATGTCCGACATAATCACACAGGCTCACTGAAGCAAGTTTAAACTTGTTTTGCCGATAATTCAGAAAAGAACCCACATAATTTCTTCACTGTAAACCATAGATATTCCTTTATAATAACATTATTAACATTAACAGACATTATTACATTCTATAAAGCTTTCCACCATTGAAATCTGCTGTTCAAAAGAACCTGGAAGCACGGTTTCCTGCGGTGTGACGTCAGAGTAATTTCATCTATTAGAAATGTCAAAATGGCCAAATATCAGCTGATTAAGTGGCCTGGGCAAAATGTTAGCTTATCACAACTTCTCACCAGGTCAGAGCCATTCTCGGCCTCAGGAGAGGGGCAGGAGTTGAGACTGTCTCTGGGGGTGCTCTTTGGACTGGAACAGTTGGAGTCTCTTTGGCTGTCTGGAGAAGCTGGGTAGAACCGCCGCTGGACCTGCACAGCCCAAACCATAAACACAATTATCCCTTGTGTTGTGTTTGTTTGTGATAACTTTTGTGTTCCCGGTCAAAAATGAGATTGTTAATAAATCTCTCATATTGCATATATTATCCCAAGATATTGCATTAGATCTTTTTGTCAACTTATTTTTAAGTAATTATGACAGGTTTTGCACTTAAAAATATATAATTTTTATTGACTGAAGGACTCATTGAACTGAGCTTATACCAGGCTAGTAGGGGGCACTCCCTGCAAAAAAATAAAATAAATAAATAATAATAATTAAAAAATAATAATAATAATGTCATAAATTAATTTCCCCATGAACTGCACTGCATATAGCTGGTCCTATCAATTCTTAAATAATGCTTTTTAATTTGCTGACAAATAAGAACTGTTTTGTTCTCATAATTTGCAAATTTATTATCATAATTATATTCAGAGTTGGTAAAACAAAGATGAGATAGAAATATGTGTTATATATCGTTGGAAAGGTCTCAATTAGTAAAATGCAATGATGTGCTCATCTAAAGGATTGGGATGCTCCTGAACACTTAATCTTTCTGTATTTTGTAGTCTAATCAATTCATTTCCAATGGCCGGTCACTTCAGACCGGGAACACCACAGGTGTAACAAAGTGAAATAAAACCAATAAAATTTTATGAAAATGATCTAAAAAAGATTTGTAGCATGCTCAGTTGCTCTGTGTGAACAATGTCATGGGATTTTATTCCCACTGGATGAAATAAACTACAGTTTTCAACAAAAAAAAACAAAAAAAAAGTTAATCGTTCAGTTTTGATCGGAACACACTATTAGGTTTAATTATACACCACACTGAAGTTAGGAACAAGGGCTATGAGAGCTCTGCCTGCTTCACACAAAGAGTGGACTTCAGGGGTGGGGTTTACAATTTCCATGGCCCCAAGCAACCGTCCAGTCAGGGGCCCCTTTTCAGTGCACAACTGGGGGAAATTACGTGATTTTATATCATAATTTTAAAATCGTATCTTACAGATTTTGTAGCTAATTACTTTAAAAATGTTTAATAAAAAAAAAAAGATAATGAATGCATGTTTTCCACAGTTTTTCCACTAAATGAACAGAAGGAAGAATGGTATTTAATTTATAATACAATAAATATAATTTACATGCACCAATAAAAAAAAATAAAAAAAAAAAAAAAAGCTATATTTATCTACAAACAGTATATTTAAAAAAATGTTTTTTGTAAAAGATCAGGGAGTGAAAAAACTCCATTCACATTTTGGAACCCAGATGTTCAGTATTGTTCAGTAAAGCTTATTATTTTAATATGATACTGAATTATTATTATTTAGAGGATTTGTTTTATACAGTAGTAATATATTTCTGTCCTACTGACTTCACCTTCACCTGGAGTTTATTTTAATAGTTCACTGTAGTGTCAGTTTGTATTTCACAGTTTACAATCTTCCTTGTTACAAATTTGGTGAAACACTGTCACCTCCAACCTTTCTGTGATACTGTGTTGCATGTTTAGATATGCGTTAGGGATGTAAATGGTTAAACGGTTAACCAATTGACCAGCATTAACAATCTGTTAGACTAATACTATCGGTTAAAAATGTATAAATAAAGAAATAACAGAGAGGTAATTTGATTGGATAATCACGTTGGGCATGTTATGTACACATGAGGGCGTTGTTAACAAGTAAACCACTGTCTTCCTCTCAGTCTTATAGACAAGGAAATATGAAGTGTGCGGTGTGCTGTGGGACCATTTCATCCATGAAGATGACCTGTTTTAATGCAAATAGGAGTATTTGCATCTTTCATTT
Source organism: Myxocyprinus asiaticus (assembly GCF_019703515.2). Lineage (NCBI taxonomy): Eukaryota > Metazoa > Chordata > Actinopteri > Cypriniformes > Catostomidae > Myxocyprinus > Myxocyprinus asiaticus. The sequence continues at coordinate 23,596,121 of NC_059374.1, read as the reverse complement.
GTATAATAACTTGAAGTGGGTTCAGATGTTTGGAGTTGCATGAATGGGTGAACCTGGAGTACTTTGCCTTTAAAATGCAAGAGAATCGTTCCAAGATGGCTGAAAACAGTGTCAATGCGTGAAAACACCGTCACCCCTTGAGTGTTTTGCTCAGTTTTCTGACTGGGGCCCCCCAGACGTCCGGGACCCCATGCAATTGCGTGGTGGTTAACCCCGCTACTGGTGGAATTGGCGATACTCATAAGTGCCAATGTTTAGCTGTTTAACGGTTTAACCTTCAAGAATGGAAAGACTGAAGGCTGCACTCACAGATGCCACTGAACTTCCACTCCAGAAACCTTCAGGGCTGAAGTCTCCCTTAAAATGATCCTCATCAACCCAGCGGCTTCCCTCAATGTTTTTGAGATATAGACCCTCCTAGAACAGATTTAATAGTCAGTAAATGTGTCCATATAAATTCAAAACATTTTGATCGGAATCCTATTTTCGAAACTAGCCTCTCCTAACTAGTGGTTGAATTACACTGATCAGCCAAACATTAAAACCACCTGCCTAATATTGTGTAGGTCCCCCTCGTGCCGCCAAAACTGCTCTGACCCGTCAAAGCATGGACTCCACAAGACCTCTGAAGGTGTCCTGTGGTATCTGGCACCAAGATGTTAGCAGCAGATCCTTTAAGCCCTGTAAGTTGCGAGGTGGGGCCTCCATGGATCTGACTTGGTCCAGCACATCCCATAGATGCTCAATCCGATTGAGATCTGGGTAGGGTTGCACCAGCTGTGCGTAGGTTCTCATGTAAGTTGGGACGTAAAGTTCACACTAGGGGCTTAGTAACTACAAGTTATTTTGTAACTAAGTCAGTGATTAATTTGGTTGCACCACCTGTTCTTAAGGCAAGACTTAACTAGTAGGTCATAAGCTCTCCGTAAAGTAATGCGTAGTTGCATAGTATGACGTTTACCCGTATTTATCCAATAAGGAGCCTTCAAATTTGTACACAGAAGTGTTAAAAAGCCATCAGCTTCAATTTGATCTAGTTACGGTTGATGTTCAAACCTTGTTTGCTTATGTAACTGTCAGCTGTAATAAATTGGCCTGGGTAGCTCAGTGGTAAAATACACTGGCTACCACCCCTGAAGTTCGCTAGCTCACTAGTTCGAATCCCAGGGTGTGCTGAGTGACTCCAGCCAGGTCTCCTAAGCAACCAAATTGGCCCGGTTGCAAGGGAGGGTAGAGTCACATGGGGTAAACTCCTCATGGTCGCTATAATGTAGTTCGATCTCGGTGGGGTGTGTGGTGAGTTGAGCGTGGTTGCTGCGGTGGATGGCGCGAAGCAACGCGCTCAACAAGCCATGTGATAAGATGCGCGGTTTGACGGTTCTCAGATGCGGAGGCAACTGGGATTCGTCCTCCACCACCTGGACTGAGGCGAATCACTATGTGACCATGAGGACTTAAAAGGACATTGGGAATTGGGCATTCCAAAAAAAAAAAATAATAATAATAATAATACTAATACAACAGGCTGGAGAATTAGACATTTATTCATTTTAATATCCTATATATATTTTGAATGTGTTGAAACTTGACACCGGGCGTTTCATGCTGAAGAGCTGTTTAAAAGTTTTTTTTTTTTCTCTCTCGTAAATGTAAACGAGTGTAAATGCCAACACCATCATATATGTCGAAAGGATTGATGCCTGTCAGCCAAAACATGAGCTCATTGATCATTAAATGAGTCTGTTTTTTTATTCCAACCGTTACTCCTGGTCAGAGGCTGCCATAAATATTTAGTGTATACGTAGGGTTACGTCCTACCTAAGTTTAATGGTGCAACGTTTAGTAGTGCGTAAATTGTGACTTAGTGCCCATTTACGCCAAAACTAGGCTAAGTTGTAACGTACGTATAGCTGGTGCATCCAGAGCCTGTGGAATTTGGAGGCCAAGTCAACACCTTGAACACTTTGTCATGTTCCTCAAACCATTCCTGAACAATTTTTACAGTGTGGCAGGGCGCATTATCCTGCTGAAAGAAGCCACTGCCATCAGGGAATACCGTTGCCATGAAGGGGTGTACGTGGTCTGCATCCACATGAATGCCAGGCCCAAGGTTTCCCAGTAGAACATTGCCCAGAACATCACACTGTCTCAGCCGGCCTGCCTTCTTCCCATATGGCATCCTGCTGCTATTTCTTCCCCAGATAAATGATGCACATGCACCCGGCCTTCCACTTAATCTAAAAGAAAATGTGATTCATCAGACCAGGCCATTCCATTGCTACATGGTCCAGTTCCGACGCTCACATGCCCAGACGAGCTAGCCTTCACTCCCCGCTCGCAGCAGTGAGCCTTGGGTGTCCATGTCCCTGTCGCCGGTTCACCGGGGACAGCTTTTGGTAGGTACTAACTACTGCATACTGGGAACACCCCACAAGACCTGCCATTTTGAAGATGCTCTGATCCAGTCGTCTAGCCATCACACTTTGTCCCTTGTCAAAGTCATCCTTACGCTTGCCCATTTTTCCTGCTTCCAACACATGAAATTCAAGAACTGACAGTTCACTTGATGCCTAATATATCCCACCCCTTGACAGGTGCCATTGTAATGAGATATTAAATGTTATTCACTTCACCTGTCAGTAGTTTTAATGTTGTGGCTGATCAGTGTATATAGGCAATACCGTTTAATCGGATGATATTTGGTATATTTACATTCTAAACTTTTCTGTTTGGTCGATAAGTCTCGCAAGCCAGACTTCTGATGGCATTCAATCTGGTGCATATTGTTGCTTATTCCAGTAGTACTACCTACTGGTAAATTTGATTCTCTGTTTTTATTATAAAATGCAATTCGCAGTGTGCACAGGCTTACTGGAGTACTATATGGTATGGCTTCCTTTTATATGTTAGCAATTTCTTAATGTGTGAACTAATTACTGTAATGGGAGGACTAAACAAAGACAAATAAGCTGCCATCCACTATATAAAACACAAATTTTGTTTACCAATTTATTATTATTATTTTAAGTTCTTTAATAAACTATTAGTAAAAAAGTAATGCATAAACATGAAGTGAAATAAATGGGATTAAAACTAATTTTGTAAACCATCATTCAAATACATTATATCATATATACTGTATATCATAAGCATATACAGCAGACAAGCAAGTCTATAGATATCGGCATCAGCTATTGATAAACCCATATTGTTCGACCACTACTGCTGACAGTGTGTTAAGGTTGCTTTTGATGTGAATATCACTACAATGGGTCAGAAATTTCATACATGTGTAGCCCTGTTGATCTGGCCCTGCTGCTGTGGAATGTGCTTCTTGGCATCCTGGATAACCCGTAGTGGTTTGGGTGTCGGAGCTTTGCAATATTTATCCTTCGGTCCCTAAAAGCAAAACAGATAAGGACAGAATCTGAGTCTGCTAGCGAGACTCTGAATGACAGCTCTTACTACTAACTGACTTACTTTTTTCTGTGGAACACCAAAAAAGATGTTAGGCAGAATGACCTCAGTCACCATTCATCTTCAATGTAAGTAAACAAGATGTAATCACAGTGAATGGTGACTGAGACTAATGAACTGCCTAACCTCTCCTGTTGTGTTCCATGAAAGAAACAAAGTCATACAGGTATGGAACAACATTGAATTTGAGTAAATGATGACAGAATTTTAAAACTATCCCTTTACGACTACCTTCTCACTTATCAGCCATACTAGAGCAGTAAATTACCTCACAACAGGAAAAGCCTCATTCTTATCAACTTGAGTCATACTGACAACAACAACAGCTCTACAAAACGAACACTTTACTGACAGAGTGACTCTGTGAAATTAGAAGTACCGCATGTGTCCACTTTAAACAACAAGAAGACCAATGGTAGTTTTGACTTAAACCCAAGTTCTGGATATCTAGATTCTGACCTGTATGTCCTGTTGCTCCGTAGACACCATCCTACTGTTGTCCATTCTTTGGTTGTGAGGAGCACTGTTCTCTACCTACAAAGACATATGTAGGGTTGGGTTAACATGTGACAGAGAGGAGCAAATTATACATTTACTGAAATTTAATTGGAGGAAAGATATGAGGAAGTAAAATGAAAACAAATAAACAAATGGAGAATGAACCCAACACAGGAATGCAAACTCATGAGAGGTGACAAAGGTGAGAAAATCAAAGCAGGCGTTCCAGATGTATATTTTCTAGTGCTTAAGTCGATTAAAATGCATTTATTTCCATCTTAGGAAAGAAAACAAAAGGTAACAATATAATGCTTTATTAACATTTTCCAAACAAAGCCATCTGAAGTATAAAGACAGAAATGCACTAAAATAGCACTAATTCAAGTAACATTAAACTTCATCCAAAGTCTAATTGGAAGGTTGACTAATTGAAAGATCTAGTCCCCACATAGGTTGCATTTTCATTACAATGGGCATTAAATGTCATAAACTCAAATCCTCCATAATATTAATCTGCAGGTAGACTGTCCGCTTACCTACAGCAATTGTTAAGCAGCGTTCATGATTCACGCCAGCGCAGCTTTGAACTCCACATGAAGAGCGCTTGCAGACAAAAACGTCAACATTTTTGTGATACTTGACGTGCTTCTGTGGTAATTAAAATGTACCTTACATTGGTTGAAAATTCCCATCTGGGCTTGTTTTGTATCTCAAAAAGCATTAAGAGGTCCTTTCTCCATCATTTAACATGGAAGCACTGTTGTGTGTGGGTGCAGAGATTCTTTTATCTACGGAAATAAGAACCTCCATGGCTCTATCATAGAAAAGTGTGTAACCGTCAGCTAGCGTATAATGACAGTACCACCCATAGAATGTCTATGGGACCGACGCATTATGCCATTTTATGCTAAGCTTGTAGACTCCAGAATTAGCTTCAGAAAAGGTGACTTTAGCTGAAAGGTGAGTAGTTTGCATTCCTGAAAACATTTAATGTGAGAACAAAACTGTTAAATGAGGGTACAAGGTGCTTACCCATGGTACAAGAGGAGAAGAGGTGCACTCTGCTGCATTGTAAGAGTTGGAGGATGTAACAAAAGTGTCCCCGGGTGACCCGAAGCCTGCGTCTACCTCAGAAAGTGGGATCTGGGGCGACCCGGGAGGTCGGCCTAATACTGTGAGGGCCACATAAGAGCCAGCTGCAAAGAACAAATGAGTCTAGTTCAGTAGGGGGTTAACCCAAAAAAAAAAACAAAAAAAAAACATATATAAAAAAGTATATATATGTTTTTTTTTGGTTTTTGTTTTTTTTACAGAATTAAAAAAAAAAATTATGCATAGTTCAAAATGATTCCCACTGATCTGACAGATAAAAATTAAGTACATTGCTTGTTCGAAATTTAAAAATATGCCCACAGTAAAGGATGCTAAGCATTCAGCCCCACTGAAAACAGTCAGAGATGTGAGTGAGGATTTAGGGAGAGAAATGGGAGTCCGTGGAATAATTAATGAGATATTGTTCATTAAAGTAGGTGACCAGATCACAAGACCAGTGTCTGTTGTCTTTTTCACATTGTAAGAGCAAAATAAAAAGTAAAAGCCAAGAACACGCAACACAGCACTTGGTAAGACTAAAGGAGCTCTTGCCGCTGAAGTTCTAGTGATATCAATGTTACATTACAAATACCAAGCCTTTCACTATTTTAATGACATATATAATTAAAATAGAGTCTGACCTAAAATGTATAACCTAGTCCATGAAAATGATGGATAAAAATAATTTGTATCACAACCTCTGTATGAACGGCTTGTCTCTAACAAAGCAAATATTTTACTCACATTTTATTAATTTCACCACTTCAACATGGTTTGAATGAGTCACCAAGGTCCCGTTCACCTAAAGCAGGGGAGCAAAACATTAAACATTTAAAATTTAATAAACTCCATGACAATAACAGTGTATATAAACTATACAACTGCACCTGATGCTGCTTCAATACAGACAGGTAAACCCAAACAAGCTGCAAGTTCTAAGCTGATGCAAACATTTATTTATTGTGACCAGCAGGTGGCAGGACTAGACAGATGCAGAAATACAGGTGAAGAGAAAAAAAAAACTCCATACAGTCACTGCACTCACCTTAATGATCCTGTCCCCAGTCTGAACACCTGCACGCATTGCAGCGCCATCTGTGGAAAAAGAGGGGAGAAGACGCTGATGAATGTGTGCAGAATCTCAGAAAGTGTGCAATGAAAATACCATTTAGTATGTGGGCTTGTGTTATTGAACAAAACCCACTGAAAGATCAATCTAATTTTCAGAGCGAACACTGTGTGGCCATCTCTAAAAGCATCACCTTGAAAGCGCACTTTTTAAAGGGATAAAGTTCAGCCGAGATTATAATTTATTGCATTATAAGAACAATAACACAAATCTCTACTTGAAGCCTGTGCCTAGGAGCTTCATGTCCAGGAAAGACATCTAACATTAATATAAAGCTAGATTTGTATATTTTCTAAAAAGAAAATGTGAGTGGTGCTCAACAGAGTAGTCTAGTGCTGTGCAACATTTCACAGTGGGGGAATAATATATCTATTGTTGAAGGACACACAAAGCATTTTGTGTATGCAGCCTCTATATCCTCTATGTTGTGTTCACTCAGTCGTCTAATTGGTCCTGGTCAGAGCACATCAGCTCTATTTCTGACCCCCATCGAAATCACATCAGCCCAGTGAGGGAAGAGTTCCTGACAGACGCCCACAGGAACTGGGAGAGTGTGTGGATTGTCTGGTGGGGGGCAGAGCCACAAAGACAGACAGCCCTCTTACCCTGTTTGACGAGCTGCACAAAAACAGGGTTGTCCCCACTGACGGTAAGCCCAAAGCCATTCTCATCTTTCTGAATGATTACACATCTCTGAACCAGCCCTGGAGGAAGAGAGAGAATGAGAAAGAGAGGGAGAGAGTGATTATTAGGAGAGAGCTATGAAACAAATTTTTACTGGATTGTCAATGCTTTATTGATCCACGTTAATCAGGAAAGGCCTGTTAAAGCAGACTACAAAAGCAATACCTTTTCGAAGTAAAGTGTGGGTAAGTGCAAGTCAAAGTTAGTGGCAGCATAAAAATCTGCCAAGTTGTGAAATGAACACTTCAATCTTAAATTCTGATTAAAATCTATCTGTGGAGGTATGGGTTATCACAGTCATCTTATGCCACATCTAATAGAGTAAGATGAGAGATGGGCTTGATTTCAAAACCAACAGCTCATCCAATTAGATCTAAGAACAAGAAAGCTGCAGTTCTCAGACTACAGCCAGATCAAATGGTCACGCACAGTTTCACTACGGCTGCATGACACTACAAGGCCTAATGCACAATTCCAATTTTTTGTCCTGTCTGCTTATATGATGACACACAAATTGGAGGCCAAAAATAAAAACAAATCTGATATTATAAGTAATGTTTCCTCTAAGCTGCTCGTGCACGCATATGCTCTTCTGAGGTTTTTCCTAAACAGACAGAAAAAACAAATAAATAAATAAAAAAAAAAAAAAAAAAAATAACAAAAAACTTACGTTGAAAAAACTTTGGAGACTTAAGTTTGTGAGGAACTTCATGATTTAGAATGATCAGTGTTTTTCTTGCTTTTGGAAAAACAAGACAAGAAAAATGATGGCAATGTATGGCCTCAAAGATTATTGATTATGAATTATGTGTGTTATTGTTTTCTAATAATTTATATTATGAGTAATATATTATATATGTTTTGGTTTTATTATACATTTTGTTAATCATAATGAACACAATTTAAATAAATCAAATAATATAAAAAAAAAATCAAATTATATTTTAATATATATACCATCTGATGTACAAATATCATTACATAAACATTCATCACACAAATTAAAATCACGTTATGTCCTAGTGAGATTGTTTTACCGCAAAAGCTGCGATTTAATGATATACACACTGCTATTCAAAAGTTTGGGGTCACTTAGTCTTTATTATTATTTTTCTCTTCACATTTTAGAATAATAGTAAAGTCATCAAAACTATTTTTAGAATTTGCAGACATGTACTCTTGGCATTTTCTCAACCAACTTCTTGAGGTATCACCCTGGGATGCTTTTTAAAACAGTTTTAAAGGAGTTCCCATCTATGTTGGGCACTTACTGGCTGCTTTTCTTTATTATTTGGTCCAAGTCATCCATTTCAAAAACTTTTTTTTTTTTTAATAAAATTTTAGTTTTGTAATGAAATAAATTAATATGTTGGCACAATTATATTTTTGTCTACAAAACTAATTTCAAACATTTAAGCATACGCCTTCAGATCAAAAGATTTTTAAGATCATGAGAAACACTTCAGTCAAGTGACCCCAAACTTTTGAGTGGCAGTGTATATAGTTTGCATGAGCAGCACGCTGCAAACGTGAGCACTTGTGAATGTGTGGAGACAGTGTGGTGCTGGCGCCGGCTGCGAGTAACTTTTAAAGCTCCTCCATGGCTCAAACAGAGAACACAATCATGAGCATCGAGCACTCTGTTTGTAGCAGATGAGGGTGAACAGAGTGCAAATTCACTCTGTAGCACGAGGCACAAACAGAGTACATATTTATTTAAATAGCAGCCTTTTGTGGTTTATTAATCACTTTGAGTCAAGTAGCGACTGGCTTTTACAGAGTGGGAAGCTCACGTCTTATGTGAGAGCTCCTTAGTCATAACAACGCAGAAAGACTTCAAAATAAAAGCTCTGCTAAAATAAAAGCTCAATTTAATTTAAAAAAAGTATGACATATGGAGCTAGATAAATGACAAAAAGATTTGAATTTTGTAAATTAGAATTTTAGATGTGGAATTTAACAAAATTGAATTGTTTTTGTGAAATTATCTGTAAATATTCAGATATAAAATTACAGCTGAAGAAGAAATTAAATATTCAAAATTTAATACAGAATTCAATATTCTAAAATTCAAAACGCAAAAATTCAGATCTTACAGAAAATAGGCCAAAGGTCAAGCGTCCGGGTTCCACAGGAAAAAGTAGAGGATTTCAGAAAAGTTGAGCAGAGCATTTTGGCCAATCACAGAGCTGTTACAGGTTTCTGACCTCTGTGAAGCTGGCACCCCAATAAATCATTACCAAAAATATACCATTTGTTTGTGCTGCATTTGTGCTGATATGTGCCCTACAAAAAATTTACGTTTGTGCTGGTTTGGTATTTGAGATATTAGACATAATTTTGTTTTTTTTTTGGCTGTGTGATATCACTTTCCACCCCATGTGGTCCAAATCACTCCAAATCAGTACTGTTCGTTTGTGCTCGGTTTGTGCCGTTTAAATAAACGTTGTATCTATCTCCCCTCCTTAGAAATAACAGCTTGTATTCGGGAGAAGTGACGTCACTCTTCATCCCATGTGGTCCAAATCGCTCCAAACCGGTGTCTTTCGTTTGTGCTAGTTTGTGCCACTGAAAGAAACATCATAACGTTTTCCTTTCTTTGTATTTAACAAGATAGCTTTTTGGGAGTCATGTGGTTGTGCAGTCTACACCCCATGTCAATCACTTCATCGTTTGTGCTCGCTTGGTGTTGGTTTGTGCCATGTTTGGTACCATTAAATAATTGATTATTGGCAAAGACTTACTCTTTCACCTCATCAAACTCCAAATGTAACAATGAAAATTGTCTGTATTTGTACTGAAATGTATGGTTTGTTTAAATGCTAGTATATATGGCATTGCTGAACAAAGTACATCTAATTATTCAGACGTTTTTTTTCACAATTAAACATCCACAGTATTCAGATTTGAATTTGCTTTTATTCGTTTTAGTTTTGCTAGAAGCTTGCACAACTTGCTTTGACGGTGTTTGTATAATTTATAGGCCTATGTGGCAGATAATGTTCAAAATATTTTAAATTTCAGTGCAATGTATGAAAACTTGTTAGGGGCCTTTCACATGTGGGAATGCGTTGTTGTGCTAAAATTAGACACAGCGCCACGAAAAGAGCAAAACTTTTAACAGTTTATGTCTTGGGTTTACAGAAAAAGGTACTCAAAAATGTGGGGTTAGGGGTTAAACACCTATAGCATATTTAATTTAAATATTAAAGAAATGGTTAGCATAGACATTAACATTTTATTAGTATTTGGCATTTCCCAAGTGTAAAATACATGTAATTACCTTACGTTATTTCAATCCTGCATTTATGTATTCACTCATAGCACCCATTTGGAAAGACAAACCTACCAAAATATTAAGTTCATATAACGGAGTAATTTACACAGACAACCCAACTTGAGTATGAACTGCTGCTAAATTAAATTTCATTTGAAATTGTTGTTTGAACAGTGAGCCTTTATTGTCGGCCTTTTTCTTTGACAGAGGCACATAGATACATTTATTGCTATTCATTCTTCATCTGTGTTAGATCCTCCATATTTTATTACTAGATCTCTCTCTCTCTGTGTCAGGAAATATCAGATCAGTCTGATACGTAAACTTAACAACCAACTAAGAGGCAGATGCATGGGATGGGCAACAGGAGACAAATGGAGAGATTAAAAGAAATGAGCATAGTTTATTGAAATAGTTTCATCTTAGGCAAAGCTCTGTTTGACCAGAAACAAAGTCAAGAAATATTTTAATAACAAGCGAAAGGGATGCATTACTGCTTCAACAATACTGTCTTATGGTCTTGGAGACCTTAAAACTCATTAACTCTTGTGGAGACAATTTAGTTATTCTAGATTTATCTACAGTAATAGCAAGATAGAATAAAAATGAAATTAATAAACCGTAAAATTTAGTAAATAAAATTAATATTAAAAAACATATAAACATAAAATAAAATATAGCCTTTAATATCAGTCCAAAGTCTAGACACTACCTAAGTGTGTTTCTCATAAGCTTAAAACCTTGTGATCTAAGAGTTATGTTCAAATGTTTGGGATGGATCTTGTACACAAAAATTGTGCCTAATTATGTACAGTTGTGCTCATAAGTTTGCATACCCTGGCAGAAATTGTGAAATTTTGGCATTGATTTTGAAAATAGGACTGATCATGCAAAAAAAAAAAACTGTCTTTTATTTAAGGATAGTGATCATATGAAGCCATTTATTATCACATAGTTGTTTGGCTCCTTTTTAAATCATAATGGTAACAGAAATCACCCAAATGGCCCTGATCAAAAGTTTACATACCTTTGAATGTTTGGCCTTGTTACAGACACACAAGGTGACACATACAGGTTTAAATGGCAATTACATTTTAATTTCCCACGCCTGTGGCTTTTTAAATTGCAATTAGTGTCTGTGTATAAATAGTCAATGAGTTTGTTAGCTCTCACGTGGATACACTGAGCAGGCTAGATACTGAACCATGAGGAGCAGAAAAGAACTGTCAAAAGACCTGCATAACAAGGTAATGGAAATTTATAAAGATGGAAAAGGCTATAAAAAGATATCCAAAGCCTTGAAAATGCCAGTCAGTACTGTTCAATCACTTATTGTAGGCCAGCGAAGAGCCCGGATCTCAATCCCATTGAGCATGTCTGGGACCTGTTGGATAGGAGGGTGAGGGCTAGGGCCATTCCCCCCAGAAATGTCCGGGAACTTGCAAGTGCGGGGTAACATCTCACAGCAAGAACTGGCAAATCTGGTGCAGTCCATGAGGGGGAGATGCACTGCAGTACTTAATGCAGCTGGTGGCCACACCAGATACTGACTGTCAGGGACACATTATTCCATTTCTGTTAGTCACATGTCTGTGAAACTTGTTCAGTTTATGTCTTAGTTGTTGAATCTTTTTACGTTCATATAAATATTTACACATGTTAAGTTTGCTGAAAATAAAAGCAGTTGAAAGTGAGAGGATGTTTCTTTTTTGCTGAGTTTATATACACTACCGGTCAAAAGTTTTGAAACACTTGACTGAAATGTTTCTCATGATCTTAAAAATCTTTTGATCTGAAGGCGTATGCTTAAATGTTTGAAATTAGTTTTGTAGACAAAAATATAATTGTGCCACCATATTAATTTATTTAATTATAAAACTAAAATGTAATTAAAAAAAAAGTTTTTTGAAATTGATGACTTGGAGCAAATAATAAAGAAAAGCAGCCACTAAGTGCCCAAAATAGATGGGAACTCCTTCAATACTGTTTAAAAACCATCCCAGGGTGATACCTCAAGAAGTTGGTTGAGAAAATGTCAAGAGTACATTTCTGCAAATTCTAGGCAAAGGGTGACTACTTTGAAGATGCTAAAATATAACACAGTTTTGATTTATTTTGGATTTTGTTTAGTCACAACATAATTCCCATAGTTCCATTTATGTTATTCCATAGTTTTGATGACTTTACTATTATTCTAAAATGTGAAAAATTATAATAAAGAATGAGTAAGTGTTTCAAAACTTTTGACCGGTAGTGTGTGTGTGTATATATACAGTGCTTCCGGAAAGTATTCACAGCGCTTCACTTTTTTCACATTTTGTTATGTTACAGCCTTATTCCAAAATTAAATTCATTATTTTCCTCAAAATTCTACAAACAATACCCCATAATGACAATGTGAAAAAAGTTTGTTTGAAATCTTTGCAAATTTATTAAAAATAAAAAACGAAAAGAAAAAAAAAATAAAATAAAAAAAATCACATGTACATAAGTATTCACAGCCTTTGCCATGACACTCAAAATTGAGCTCAGGTGCATCCTGTTTCCACTGATCATCCTTGAGATGTTTCTACAACTTGATTGGAGTCCACCTGTGGTAAATTTAGTTGATTGGACATGATTTGGAAAGGCACACACCTGTCTATATAAGGTCCCACAGTTAACAGTGCATGTCAGAGCACAAACCAAGCCATGAAGTCCAAGGAATTGTCTGTAGACCTCCGGGACAGGACTGTATCGAGGCACAGATCTGGGGAAGGGTACAGAAACATTTCTGCAGCATTGAAGGTCCCAATGAGCACAGTGGCCTCCATCATCTGTAAATGGAAGAAGTTTGGAACCACCAGGACTCTTCCTAGAGCTGGCCGCCTGGCCAAACTGAGCGATCGGGGGAGAAGGGCCTTAGTCAGGGAGGTGACCAAGAACCCGATGGTCACTCTGACAGAGCTCCAGCATTTCTCTGTGGAGAGAGGAGAACCTTCCAGAAGAACAACCATCTCTGCAGCACTCCACCAATCAGGCCTGTATGGTAGAGTGGCCAGATGGAAGCCACTCCTCAGTAAAAGGCACATGACAGCCCACCTGGAGTTTGCCAAAAGGCACCTGAAGGACTCTCAGACCATGAGAAACAAAGATTGAACTCAATGGCCTGAATGGCAAGCGTCATGTCTGGAGGAAACCAGGCACCGCTCATCACCTGGCCAGTACCATCATTACAGTGAAGCATGGTGGTGGCAGCATCATGCTGTGGGGATGTTTTTCAGCGGCAGGAACTGGGAGACTAGTCAGCATCGAGGGAAAGATGAATGCAGCAATGTACGGAGACATCCTTGATGAAAACCTGCTCCAGAGCGCTCTGGACCTCAGACTGGGGCGAAGGTTCATCTTCCAACAGGACAACGACCCTAAGCACACAGCCAAGATAACAAAGGAGTGGCTACGGGACAACTCTGTGAATGTCCTTGAGTGGCCCAGCCAGAGCCCAGACTTGAACCCGATTGAACATCTCTGGAGAGATCTGAAAATGGCTGTGCACCGACACTCCCCATCCAACCTGATGGAGCTTGAGAGGTCCTGCAAAGAAGAATGGGAGAAACTGCCCAAAAATAGGTGTGCCAAGCTTGTAGCATCATACTCAAAAAGACTTGAGGCTGTAATTGATGCCAAAGGTGCTTCAACAAAGTATTGAGCAAAGGCTGTGAATACTTATGTACATGTGATTTATTTCGTTTTTTATTTTTAATAAATTTGCAAAGATTTCAAACAAACTTCTTTCACGTTGTCATTGTTGGGCCTCATGTATTCAGATAGAAGACAAAGGCAGGCCTAACACAGTTGTAAAACCTAACTCAGCCCCCACACACCAAGTCGTAAATCTTACTGATAAAAATCGCGCCAAAATCAAACAAAGGGAGTCCAAAACAGACTACAAATCCCATGAAGCCTTGCTCACTAAAGGATCGAACTCTCAACTCCTATTGGATGAGGCACACAACAGAACGTCCCTCAAACCATGACATCATCAGGAGTAGAAATACCTCTGAAATGCTTCCGGGATTTGCTTCCAGCAACTTTGTTCACCGAGTATAGACGCAGCTCATCGCTGCTCTCAGGTGCAACCTCGTGGCACAAGGAAGTAACGTCCGACTTGAAACTGTGGCCATACATCTCCATCTCGCTGGATGAGCTGAGATTACTCTGTGTTCAACCGAACACTCTAACGGATCCGAAGGAGACCGCCGAGCAATCCGCATCTTCATCCATTTGCTTGCAGAAGTGAAGAGATTAAAGATTTCTCTTCCATCTTCAATCAAGTCGACATTTCTGATTTCTCCGCCAGCCCACCGAGAAGCAGTCAGCCATACGCCCGCCGACAGAGCGAGGAAACGGCCTCCCGTCATCACCCGAGCCTCAAGGAACCGGGTCGGAGTTAAAGGACGGAGGAACACACACTCTACCTGTGTCCTCATGCGATTTAAGTAAGAGGTTTACGTCTGGGCAGAGATAGAATATTATAGTGTGTTATTCTTGTGTTTCAAGGTTTTTGCTTGTACAGTTTACGGACCACCATGTCCGCTCATTATTAATACTCAGGAGTATTATCACGAATTTGTTTTGCTGTATTGTGGTCCAACCAAATTGGACTGTTGTGCAATTTCGCCATCGCGGGTGAGACTGGTAAACTGAGTTTGAAAGAACGCGGGACTGTTTTACGAGCCGTCCACCGCGTCTCTGAGTGATAAACTAACAGCTGCTTTCTCTCCCACGATTGCGAAATCGGCTTTAGGGCCGTCAATTTATTCTCTCTTGTACTAACCACACACACACACACACACACACACACACACGCACACACGCACACACGCATGTAACCCCTCACAAACATTCTGGCACACATTTTTGGCTCGTAGATAGCTTCATGCTAAAGCCCAGCTTTGTCCCTAAGCTATCGTACAAGCGGATACACGCGATAACTGGTAGACGCCATTGGCTAGTTTCTCTCCGCTCCCATTCGCGGTCATATTCCCTGGCCGGAAGTCTCGCGTGACATACTTTCCACGAGAGTCACGTCCAGCTATTTTGTGCATGTCCCTCCTTACACACACACACTCTCTCTCTCTCTCTCTCACACACACACACACACACACACACACACACACCCTCATGTGTTATAGGATTATTTTAGTTTCCATATCTAATCATATCACTGTTTAGTTTGTAGTTGTAAGTCGGAAGTTTATTGACTGCATTGTATTAATTATTAATTGATATTACTGCATAAATAAACTTTGTTTATATTACAAAGAGAAGTGTTTTGGTTAGTTTTGCATATGCCTGTGTCATGCTGATGGGATGTCAGTGCTCAGATTCAAGCCTTCATTCATTGTTTTTGTTCCCAAAAATCGATATTCTTCAGATGTCGATTTTCCTAAGAAAACAATCTAATATTGAGACTGTTATACTATCTGGTTATTAGTCCCTGATTCCAGGGTGGTGCCTCGTCAATGTTAATCCTTATTAATATTCTACTGATTTTTGATAATTGATAATTATCTTTGATGATTGTTGAATTTGAATGATCAATAAGCTAGTGTTAATTTTAATTAATGTTTCATCGATGTTAACAAATAATGATTATCTTTGATAATTGTTGATTTAAAGGATTAGAAAAAGCTAACATTGATTCTCATCAATGTTCTATTGATTTTAATAATTAATAATTGTCTTTGATAATTATTAATTATTGCTAATAACCAAACCCGCTCCTAAACGTAGCGCACTAAATTTACTGGAGCCCCATATGAGGTTTTAATGAGTTAGATTCAATTAATTAATTTAAATATTAATTAATAACTAAAGAAATATTTATTAATTATTTCTGATAGTAACACTGATCTAAACAACCAGTAAAGCGCTACATCATTATGGGGTATTGTTTGTAGAATTTTGAGAAAAATAATGAATTTAATCCATTTTGGAATAAGGCTGTAACATAACAAAATGTGGAAAAAGTGAAGTGTTGTGAATAATTTCTGGATGCACTGTATATCTATATATCTATATCTATATATATAATGTTTGAAAAACTATATATAAATACAGTATTTCTGATTAGGTGGCCGAAGCGTCTGCCTATTGCTCAGCAAGAACAAAAATTACAGGGAACAATGCTCATAAGTGTTTTTTCTGTTTATAAGCATGCAACATATGATATGATCTGTTGAAGAAAAATCTGAATTTCAGACCCTGAGCAACAAGGTCATTTTACACCAAGTCTGACTTTTGGCACTCAAAACATGCATGACAAGATTTTTTTAATGAATTAGTGCATCTCTCTGAAATCATTCAGACAGAAATACCTTCCCCTTCACTGTAGCTCTGAATTTGAACTGAAAACCAAGATGTTCCGCAAATATCAACTTAGAATTTGGGTCTGTTCCTCACAAAGTTAATGTATGGCTTCAGAAGACTTGGAATGTAGTACACTAGTCGTATGGACTACTTTTATGGTGTTGTTTGTTTTATTTATTTTGGAGCTTAACAGCTACTGGTCACCACCTGCTTTCACTGTATGGAAAAGAGCAGCACGAACATTCTGCCTAACATCTCCTTTTGTGTTGGTAGATGAGTTTGGATTGGAACAACATGAGTGTGAATGAATGATGACAGAATTTTCAATTTTAGATGAACTATTCCTTTAAGAATAATGTTTTACATTATCATAATATGCACAACCCAAAACAATCAACTCAACTGGTAAACAAAGTAAAAATAATTCTGAAAACACCTCAAAGTGCTGGACGACAGAGAGAGAAACATCTACATAAGGATGTGTGTGGCAATGATTGCTGAAGGCACAGCTACAGAAAAGTCAGAGAGAACATCAGGAGGAAAATAAAGCCAGAAACACAGCAACAGTACAAGCATCTTACCACAAGATTCAGATCTCCCGTCAGCCACCACAAATCCATTCTTCTGCACCAGCACATCTGAGCAACACAACATCATGATACAACACAGGACACACACACACACGTATTACAGATAGAGAGAGGACTCAATGAAGAAAAAAGAAAAAAAAAAGAAAATGGCGCAAATAGATCAGTGTGGCTGTTTTGGAGTGGGTCTGGTATTGATAAGCAGAGGATAGCTCACCCGAAAACAAAAACTTACTAAGGTTGTCAAATTAAATTTCGGAAAATGAATATTTGTCTAATTTAAAATAAAAATACACATGTGCATTCGAATTATGGATGTGTGCCAAGCAGCACTGACGATGGCTTACAGGCAGTTCAGACCAATATGCAGCGTAATGAATAAAACAGAATGCGGGTGTCTCTTAGCTCGTTTTAAAGGTTGAATTTCCTATTAAATTGACACAACATCTAAAAAAACCAAGTGCAGACGCATGCAATGCAATGGTCTAATGTATGAGTAAATGGCCCCTTGAGTGGAGGTATTTGGCTGTTGTGTCTTCTCAGCGTCTCTGTGGCAGCGGGGGTGTGGTCGAGCGTCCGTATGGAGAGAGAGAAAGTGGTAAGGGTGCTTACACCTGAGCTAGATTATGTCTAACACCTGTCTATAATTCCAGTGAGCATGGGGAGAGAGGCATACAAGCAGCCACGCCACCAGCAGAGAGAGAGAGAGAGAGAGAGAGAGAGAGAGAGAGAGTGTCTGGGAACAAGAGTCCTGCCGTGAAGCTGAAGTATAGTTGTGAAACTGAAGTCTAAGCGTGAAGCTGATTTATTATGAAGCTGTAAGCCCAGAAAGCTGCCAATTAAAAGCCTTACCTGTGTGTGGAGAAAACCGGTTCCCTGTGTCCTCCTTCCCTCCTGCTGTGAAGTCCTTTACGTTGGTGCCGAAACCCGGGAAAAAACAAGTCGGAGGAAGTACACTCCATGGAGTCCTCCTCATCGGCAGAGATCCTCAAGTCCCTCGCCGGCCTACACCAGTCCTACCAACAATCCCTGCTTAAGCTCCGGCAAGATCAAGGTCGCCGGTTCTTCGAGATCCTTCGGGCTCAAGCAGAGGACCGGCATGCGATCTGGAGCCGCCTCAGCCAGGAGAAAGCCCCGGCCACGACCCCGGACAACCACAGCCCCATGCCCCTGAAGATGCGGGGGGGGAAATCACCCAGAAGCTTTCCTCGAGCTCTTCGAATGCACCACTGAGATCTGGGGCTAGCCAGGCTCCTCCCGTTGTTATCCAGGGAAGCCCAGCTCCAGGTGGTACTGGAGCAGCTCGTCCATCAACTACTGTGAGGAACAGCAGACTGGGTCCAATGCCACCGCCCGGCGTCACTGGAGGATGCTGTCCAATTGGCGGAGGACCATATGGCGGCATACCCAGGGGCAGGAAGAGCCATCTCACTCTCTCTCCCCTCCCCCTATGTTTTCCCCATTCTCTTCCCCCTCCCCTCTTCTCTCTCACTCTGCTTTCTCCCCAGAGCCCGTTGCTGCCCCATGGAGGCGAGGAGTCCCGACCCTCCGCAAGCTGCCCCTGATCAGGCCGGAGTGTACCAGATACCGGTAAGAGTCAAGGGGGGTACTCACCAAACCTTGGTGGACACGGGTTGTAATCAAACCACTATCTACCAATGCTTGGTTCAACACGAGGCTTTGGGCACAACCAAAAGGGTGAGGGTGAAATGTGTGCATGGGGATATTTAAATTACCCCGTGGTGACCCGTGTGATCAAATTTCAGGGAGCAAAACATAGAGTGGAGGCCGCGGTTAGTTCTCGCCTCACCCATTCGCTGATTTTGGGGACTAATTGGCCAGAAACGTATTAAAGGGAATATGCGTGGATGGATCCTGCACAAAAGCGACGAGATGTGAAATGTGCGATGCTCTGGCAGGAGAGGCGGATCCGGGGCCGTCTTCGTCAGGATGACGTGGAGGGGAGAGGCTGCAGCCCCTCCCATCCTCAGGGGATTTCCCAAAGGGGATTTCCCTTTGGAGCAGTCACGAGACGAAACCCTCAAGCACGCCTTCAACCAAGTGAGAGTGATCGATGGTCAACAACTCCGGCCGAATGTCGCACTTTCATATCCCTATTTCACAATTATAAACGAGTGGTTGTATAGGGTGATGCAGGACGTTTAAACAAAGGAAGACACAACTCGGCTCTTAATACCGCGGAGCCGCCAGGAAATGGTGTTCCAAGTGGCTCATTATAATCCGATGGTGGGTCACTTAGGGGAAGGATAAACACTGAACCGACTAATAGTCCGTTTTTATTGGCCGAGCATTGGCGACGATGTTTGCAGGTGGTGTGCGGCATGCCGTGAATGTCAGCTGGTGAATCCACTGGCCACCCCAAAAGCGCCACTGCGCCCCTTTCCGCTGATCATAGAATTGGCATGGACCTCGTCAGGCCATTAGAGCAGTCAGCATGCGGACATTGCTTTGTATTAGTCCTAGTGGACTATGCAATGCGATATCCGGAAGCAGTGCCTCTATGCAGCATCTCGGCACGTAGTGTTGTGGAGGCAATCTTCAAAATAATCTCCCGGGTGGGGATTCCAAAAGAAATCCTCACTGATCAGGGCACAACCTTTATGTCACAGACACTACGCAAGCTTTATGAATTATTGGGCATTAAGTCAATTTGCACCAGCGTTTACCATCCGCAAACAGATGGCCTGGTGGAGCGATTTAATAAAACCCTTAAAAACATGATTCATATATTCGTGCACGAGGATGCTAGAAATTGGGACAAATGGCTCGATCCCGTTATTCACAGTACGAGAGGTCCCGCAAGCCACCGCTGGGTTTTCCCCATTCGAGCTGCTGTATGGGTGGCGCCCACGCAGCGGGCTTGATGTCACATGCGAAGCTTGGGAGGAGGGACCTTCAACCAGTAAGAATGAAATTCAATAAATTCTTGATCTTTGAGCAAAACTCCACATCTTGGGGCAACTAACAAGAGAATTTGCTCCAAGCTCAAGAACGACAGAGCCGACTGTATAACCGGGGAACTCTGCTGCGGGAATTTGCACCGTGAGATAAGGTACTCGTATTACTCCCCACATCGGGCTCCAAATTACTCGCCAAGTGGCAAGGACCCTTTGAGGTCACATGCCGAGTGGGGGATCTCGATTACAAGGTAAAGCGAACCGATAGAGGGGGCGCACGTCAAATATATCACCTCAACCTCCTGAAATTATGGAGGGAGGCGGTCCCTGTAACATTGGCTATGGTAGTTCTGGAGAGGGCGGAGCTCGGGCCGGAGGTGAATACAAAACCCAATCATATCACCCCGGTCACTTGTGGAGACCACCTCTCACCGTATCAAGTCGCTGAGGTTGCCAAGTAGCAACAGGAGTTTGCAGATGTGTTTTCCCCTCTACCGGGTCATACAAACTTCATCCAGCACCACATCGAGACCGAGCCAGGGGTGGTGGTACGTAGCCATCCCTACTGATTGCCTGAGCACACAAAGAAAAGAGTTAATGAAGAATTGGATGCAATGCTCGATATGGGGGTAATAGAGGAATCCCACAGCAATTGGTCCAGCCCGGTTGTTCTAGTTCCTAAGAGCGACGGGTCTGTACGGTTCTGTGTGGATTACAGAAAAGTCAAAGCAGTGTCTAAATTTGATGCCCACCCAATGCCTCGCGTTGATGAGTTGCTCGATCGGTTGGGCACTGCTCGATTTTATTCGACATTGGATTTGTCAAAGGGTTACTGGCATATCCCCTTGACACCAATTTCCCGTGACAAAACAGCCTCCTCCACACCGTTTGGATTACACCAATTTGTGACGCTTCCCTTCGGTTTGTTTGGGGCTCCGGCCATGTTTCAGCACCTCATGGACCAAATCTTCAGACCGCATTCGGCTTATGCCACTGCCTATCTGGATGACATCATCATTTATAGCAATGATTGGCAGTGGCATATGCAGCATCTGAGGGCGGTCCTGAGGTCACTGCGATGGGCGGAGCTCACAGCAAACCCAAAGAAGTGTGCGGGTGGAAGTACAGTATCTGGGGTTCCACTTGGGCCATGGGCAGGTCCATCCCCAAATTGACAAGACTGCAGCGATTGCGACCTGCCCGAGACCCAAGACCAAAAAGGGGGTGAGACAATTCCTGGGGCTGGCTGGCTATTATAGGAGGTTTGTGCCTAATTATTTGGACGTCACCAGCCCACTGACTGATCTCACTAAAAAGGGAGCTCCAGACCCGGTCCAGTGTGTCAACAGGTGTTTACGCAGGTTAAAGCCGCACTTTGCGGGGGGCCACTTTTACATGCACCTAATTTCTCTCTCCCTTGTGTTGCAGACAGATGTTTCAGACAGAGGGTTGGGGGCTGTACTCTTGCAGGTGGTGGAGGGGGAGGAGTGCCCGGTGCTGTACATTAGCCGCAAGCTCTCACTGAGGGAAACTAAGTACAGCACCGTGGGAAAAGGAGTGTCTCGCCATCAAGTGGGCGGTCCTCACTCTCCAGTACTACCTGCTGGGGCGGGCCTTCACATTCTGCTCAGATCACGCCCCACTCCAATGGCTCCACCGCAGTAAGGATACCAATGCGTGGATCACCCGATGGTATCTGGCTCTCCAGCCCTTTAAATTCAAGGTGGTCCACAGACAGGGGGGCGTGGTCGAGCATCCGTCCAGAGAGAGAGAGAAAGCGGTAAGGGTGCTTACACCTGAGCTAGATTATGTCTAACACCTGTCTCTAATTCCAGTGAGGATGGGGAGAGCGGCATATAAGCAGCCACGCCACCAGCAGAGAGAGAGTGACAGTCTGGGAACAAGTGTCCTGCCGTGAAGCTGAAGTATAGTTATGAAACTGAAGTCTAAGCATGAAGCTGATGAGTAATTGTGAAGTTGATTTATTGTGAAGCTGTAAGCCCAGAAAGCTGCCAATTAAAAGCCTTACCTGTGTGTGTAGAGAAAACCAGTTTCCTGTGTCCTCCTTCCCTCCAGCTGTGAAGTCCTTTACAGTCTCGCTTTATAAGCATGTATGGACATACAACTGTAATTACGGACAATCACAGTGGTATCGCCGGTATTATGATGCTTGAGAATGTTGGTAGTACTATGGCGACAGTATAGGCTACTGTGCAACACTAATTTTATGGCTGCAACTAACGATCCTTTTGATAATCGATTAATCTTCGATTATTTCTTCGATTAATCAGATAAAAAAAATACATTTTCCCCCCACATATGATTAAAATCTGAATTTTTTTTTATAAACAGAAATGATAAAGGGCGTAAGAATTTGGTTCGATTTACATTACTGAATTCATGATTCTGATACTGAGCACATGGACAGCTTAGGTCGAGTTTTCCCACTTCAGCTTGCCAACTCATTTCAAACGAATTTCATCAAGCAACACATTTTCCACCGGGCTGTAAAGTGACATCACTGACGGGCTTCTCCGCGCTTGCGGCAATATCCAACTAATTGATAATGAAATTCTTTGTCGTTGATTTCCATTATCAATAATAATCAATTTGATCGATTAGTTGTTGCAGCCCTAACTAATTTAACCTACAACCGTCTTTGAAGTGTTTCTTTTCTCATTTTAAGTTTTTGCTTAAGATTTGAGACTATAACTCAGTCAAAAATGTTAGCCTCAGTCACCATTCACTTACATTGCATCTTTTTTCATACAATGAGGCTAAAATTCTGCCTTACTCCTTTGTGTTCACATGACTGAGTAAAAGATGACAATTTTCATTTTTGGGTGAACTATCCCTGTAAGGTCAGCATATCATCACAGATACAACAAATACATTTTGGGGTGAAAAATTTAGCTCCCACAATGGTTGCTTCCATGTGAGATAATTCTTAAATACGGTTATGCAAAGAAACCAATCTTTGCTTTCATCTTTGCTTTGCTTTAATCATAACACAAGGAAGCAAACTGTGAAGCTGATTGACGGCCTTGCTGAATACGATTTTTTAACAATGGTTTCTTAAGATTTAACTAATTCTGTCGTGATTTACTCACACTGATGTTGTTCCAATCTCATTTGACTATATCTCTTCTGTGGACCACAAAAAGAGATTTTAGGCAGTATGACAACCTCAGTCATAATTCACTTTCATTATATGGAAAGAAAATGCAATGAGAGGGAATGGTGACTGAGGCTCATTCTGCTTAAAATCTCCTTTTGTGTTGCATGGAAGAAATAAAGCGACTCTAAATGGAATGACATAATTACAGAAGTTTCATTTTTGGGTGAACGGTTTCTTGAAGACTGATATGTTATCAAGCAAAACAGCCACACTTCTCAAACACTCCTAGAATTGGGAGTACAATGAACACCACACTGTGGTAAGGAATGATTAATCATGCATGAGAGGAGACAAACCCAAGAAGAATATCAGAAATAAACATGCATGAAACACATCCTCATCTCCATTCATCACCTCTCCCTCTAACTCACATGTAAAAGTGAGACATGTTAGGGGAAAAAAAAAACTTAAAGGGTGCAACTCAGTAAATTTTCCCTCACTAAAAAGCTTTACGCATAAAAGTTTTAAAAATATGTTTAAAACTATGCACATGAGATGAAGATTCCAGTCCTATTAGTAGCCTAATTAAAGGTCTATTATTTTACAGCTCCTCATGGGGAAAGATGTTAAAAATCGCATGACCAGCCAAATACTACTCAATTTTTTTTCAGTAACTCGCTATTATTGAACACTTTCACTACATTTACACCGCTAGGTGTCAATATAAGTCCCACGACGACTACCATATCGGCCAGTAAACGTAAGCAAAAACTTACTGAGTACACCTTACAATAAGCACATGTGGAAGCTGCTTCAGAGAACAGAATAGCTCAGAATTCCTTAGAAAGTCTCCTGATGAAAATCTGTCATGTATTCATACAAACAGCCAGTGACCAGCCATGTAAACTGGTCTTTCAATCAAACAGGAAAAAGCTCCCCGTCCAAACAATGTGAATCATATTCGAATCAATACGATTATCACATTGTTTTTCACCATAAACATCACATTAACGGCTGTGCTCAACGCTGCTTTTCCTTCTCTACTCTCACCAACAGCGGAGAGGAAAAACAGAGACCGAACTCAAAAGAAAAACACACAGACAATGTCTTTCAACTGCCAAACCGGGGGCCAGGAACATGTGCATCGTTTATGGTCAGAAGAATGAATCATGCCACTGTTTAAGCCATTCCACTGCAGTTAGTGGATGGGCACAGCCTTCCATCTGTGCTGTGTGCGGAGGAAACTTTCCATCTCAGAGTCTTGAAAGACCATTTAAGAAGAACAGTGTGCTTCAGTCCACAAACACAAACACTCAGGACACCCTTTAGTTCAACTAAGCACAACTATTTTGCATGAGCAGAGAAAAAAACGTTGAATGTAAAAGACAAAATAAAAAATAAAGCAGAGTGTGTTAATATGGCTGATGTAATGTACCTGTAGGGTCAAATTCATGTGTTGGGGTACCGGGCAGCTTATCGCTTTTGGGCCTCTTGTCAGGTGGATGGTCACGGCTGAGAATGCTACTGGTTCTAGAAACATGGATGAGAAATCAAAGACAAGTTAACATCATGCAATGAGCACATAGCATAAAATACATAATCTGTAAACATTCAGATAAGAGATGGACCTGAATATTGGCCAGGGTAATTTTGGCTTACAACCTGTTTAACAGAAATAGTAGTTCCCCCTTGTGTCAGTTTGAAAATCTACCATTAGCCTTGTCAATAGATAATAAACCTTTTCTATTTACAATTTTCTGGGAATTTTGAGTAAATACTGTGTAATATAAGTGTATATTTAAAGGAATGTTCCAGGTTAAGCAAAAACAATTTACAGTAACACACTTACTATGGAAGTCTGTGGGGCAGTTTCAAAATTCAATGTATTTTCCCATCCCTGCTCTAAAAGCAAACATTTTTGTACGAAACAATTTATAAGTGCTTTAACAAAAACACAAGCGTCACATTTCTGATTTTAAAACCTGGTTTAAAATCAGAAATGTGACGCTTGCGTTTTTGTTGCTTCAGTACATTCACTACCGTTGCTTCACTACGGTAAGCCTATAAAAATTATTTGTATTTTGACCTGTATTTTGATTTGGCGCAAAATCGCTGGCTTATGATGTTTATCCTTGCATCATTACGTCATGTCCGTGCACACAGGAATGAAGTGCCGGCAGTCACATGTTCATGCTGGAGAAACTATCTACGCTGTTCAGCTCAGTTCAGTAAACACTCACACAGTTCAGGACAGCATCATTGCAGTCTAGATGGATGTTTATCTGTTAGCCATTTGGCGAAGTTGTTTACCTGCTATAATGCTTGGATGTGTTTTCTGGTAGGGATGTTGAAGCTTATACTGCTTGTCATTCTTTAAATGAATTGAACATTACTTGCGAGTTAACCGATCGTGATATGTCTACGTTGTCCGTCTAAGTTACTGTGCCATGTTTAATATGGATGACTTCTGAAATTGACTTCTTAGAGTTTAACTTATATTGATCCCCTTGTACAAGTATGTACAGTTGAAGTCAGAAGTTTACATACACCTTAACCAAATACATTTAAACTCAGTTTTCACAAGTCCTGAAATTTAATCGTAGAAAACATTGCCTGTCTTAGGTCAGTTAGGATCACTACTTTATTTTATGAATGTGAAATGTCAGGATAGTAGTAGAGAGAATTACTGATTTCAGCTTTTATTTCTTTCATCACATTCCCAGTGGGTAAGAAGTTTACATACACTTTGTTAGTATTTGTTAGCATTGCCTTTATATTGTTTAACTTGGGTCAAACTTTTTGGGTTGCCTTCCACAAGCTTCTCACAATAATTTGCACATTCCTCCAAACAGAACTGGTGTAACTGAGTCAGGTTTGTAGGCCACCTTGCTCGCACACGCTTTTTCAGTTCTGCCCACAAATTTTCTATCGGATTGAGGTCAGGGCTTTGTGATGGCCGCTCCAATATTTGTTTTCCTTAAGCCATTTTGCCACAATATGGAGGTATGCTTGTGGTCACTGTCCAATTGGAAGACCCATTTGTGACCGAGCTTTAACTTCCTGGCTGATGTCTTGAGATGTTGCTTCAATATATCCACATAATTTTCCTTCCTCATTTTGTGAAGTGCACCAGTCCCTCCTGCAGCAAAGCACCCCCACAACATGATGCTGCCACCCCCATGCTTCATGGTTGGGAAGGTGTTCTTTGGCCTGCAAGCCTCACCCTTTTTCCTCCAAACATAAGGATGGTCATTATGGCCAAAAAGTAAAATATTTGTTTCATCAGACCAGAGGAAATTTCTCCAAAATGTAAGATCTTTCTTCCCATGTGCACTTGCAAACTGTAGTCTGGCTATTTTATGGTGATTTTGGAGCACTGGGGTCTTCCTTGCTGAGCAGCCTTTCAGGTTATGTCAATATAGGACTCATTTTACTGTGGATATAGATACTTGTCTACCTGTTTCCTCCAGCATCTTCACAAGGTCCTTTTCTGTTGTTCTGGGATTGATCTGCACTTTTCACACCAAACTACGTTCATGTCTATGAGACAGAATGTGTCTCCTTCCTGAGCAGTATGATGGCTGCGTGGTTCCATGGTGTTTGCGTACCTTTGTTTGTACAGATGAACGTGGTACCTTAAGGCATTTGGAAAATGCTCCCAAGGATGAACAAGATTTGTGGAGGTCCAACATTTTTTGGCTGATTTCTTTTGATTTTACCATGAAGTCAAGCAAAGAGGCACTGAGTTTGAAGGAAGGCCTTAAAATACATCCACAGGTACACCTCCAATTAGCAAATTAGCCTATCAGAAGCTAATTGGCTAATTTCCTAAAGGCTTGACATGATTTTCTGGAATTTTCCAGGCTGCTTAAAAGGCACACTTTTACTCAGTGAATGTAAACTTCTGACCCACTGGAATTGTGATATAGTCAATTAAAAGTGAAACAATCTGTCTATAAACAATTGTTAGAAAAATTACTCATGTCATGCACAAAGTACAGTGTTTCCCATTAATTGGCTAGACTCTGGCGGCCCGCCACAATCTAATTTGCCCCGCCACGGTCTCATAATGAACCGAAAACATTTTTACACTTCTCATCTAAAACATTTTTGCACTTCTCAGTCTCATAATAACATAATAAAAAATTGTGTTTTGCGCTCTCTCTCTTGCATGCCAGTCAGCTCCAGTCAGTTCAGTCAGCTCCTCACCCGCTGCTGTAAGCTCACGAGCTCACACACACACTCGCAGATATATGCACTGGAGTATTCCTGGATCCGTCTAACGTTATTTGGTTGAGGACGACGACAAATCTTTGAGGTAAGTAACGTTAACTAACATTAAATCCACTGCATTTATACACTACTCCACACACAATTTATCATCATCAGTGTATAAGAGCAAACAGATAATATTACTGCCGAAGTAAGAATCATGATTAAGGTGACCACACGTCCTCTTTTTTTGGACCTTAAAAAAGCGTCCGGCCGGGATTTCTAAATTTGCGAAAATGTCCGGGATTCGGCTTTAGTTGCATTATGATGTGCATCTGGTCTAATACTTAATTGTATGTGCGCGCATATTTGCATTGCTTTAACACCTCTTTGTAAGTCCCGCCTTCTTGCACACCAATTGGTCGATTATAAGAGGCTTGCAGCATCTATTGGACAAATTCCTGCCTGTCAATCTCTCCGCGAACGCGCAAAGCGCTGTTGTGTTCAGCATCAAACAGCCTGACAGTAGCAGCAAATGACAGCTGAGTTGAAAAAATGGCAAAATGAAAGTGCAAATTTACGAAGATTTGCACAAAAAATTCCCATGCTTTTGTCCAGGTCGAGATCCGTGGGAAGCAGAATGTATGACATGTAAAGCTGGCACTTATGTGTCAGTTGCTAATAAAGGTGCAAGTGATTTAGAAGCACACATTAGCTCTGCGAAGCATAAAGGGTCAGCAAAAGGTAAAAGTTCATCAGGTAAATTAACGGACTACTTTTTGTGACCAGGTAAAATTGCTTCATTTTCCATGGCCATGCAAAATAATACTAACAGTAAATGAAGGTAACACTCATGGCATCAAATATTTTATTTTAGTACATGGACATTCAAAAGAATGTTGGAAAATTGTATTTATTTATATATATTTATGTTATGCTAATAGAGTGTCTTTTTCACTGTATTAAAGTTATTAAAGTTTGCATTCATAGTAACACTGTTTTGAACCATATTATTCCCCCTCCCACCCCCCCTCTTTTTGGAAAACAAGAAAATGGTCACCCTAATCATGATGATTAACATAAATTAACGTTATCATTACTAGGTTAACTGGCATAACATTACACTGCTTACGGCTTCACTAGCTAGCTATGGTTTGCAGTCTGAGGTTACGTTAGAAGATAAAAAGCTGAAACTGACATCCCTAGTTTGTACCCTGTGGGAGATTAGTTAGCACCACAGACTCTAGCTCTGAATGAAAATTGTGGGACGGGTAGTGTCAATCCAGCTAATTTTAGCCAATCGCTTTTGGCGAGGCAGACCATGGCTCTGTTTGTGAACAGCTGTCAATTAAACCCTGGCTGGGGGTGAAAAGCATCATGTATATGGGGAAGAACTGGGGGCGCTGTTTCTCACAATTCGATTTATTTCAAAGTTGCCTACTGCAGCTTTAAGAGCACAACATTTTTTACAAGAGCACAACACTAGCCTCTTAATTTTGCTCTCAAAGTGCAACAGATGGAAGTATTTAACTTTAAAATGTACAACATTTTCTTCTGGGGAAGCATGCCCCCGGACCCCCCTAGAGGGTCAGAGGTCTACCCCCCACAGTCTCACAAAATCCTGTGGGAAACACTGCAAAGTAGATGTCCTAAACAACTTGCCAAACTATAGTTTGCTAATATTAAATCTGTGGAGTGGTTAAAAAATGAGTTTTAATGACTTCAACCTAAGTGTATGTAAACTTCTAACTTCAACTGTAAATGACTACATTATATTGGCTACCTTGCTCTCTAGATATCAGCATTGGCCATTGAAAAACCTATAATGATCTTCCACTGATTAAGATTTAACATTAAGATCAGCTTTAAGTGCATTGACTGATGCCAGTTGAGTAGTGTTGAGATGTAGCCTCTTGCTGTGTGTGCAGTCACTATTTGCTTTGTCAACTTCCTGCTAGGACAACAGATGTGCCAAACTGCTCTTATGTTGCCCTATCCATTACAGAAATCAATAAAAAATAAAAAAGACACTTATGCATTCTAGAATGGACTGCTGGTTCTTTATCAGATGAAAGGCCACTGAGCAAGTGGAAAAGTCTGTGTGTACCAGTACCAGTAGTAAACCTAGTCTAAAAGTAGATAATGAAGGTTGGAATTTTTTAGGGCAATGACGATTAATTGTCTGTTTTAGTTTTTTCACAAATATTAATACAATTAATACAAACTGTCACTATGTGGGCTTCATGCACACAAAGTCATTTATAAAAATTCAGCTTGGGTCATATAATAAAATAAGGGTATATCATTTCCTTTTCAGGCTTCAAAAAAGTATTCATGACAATCAAATATAAAATATAAACTTAAAATAATATTTTAATTATCAAACCATTTTTAAATAACTAAAATATATCTCTTATTTGTCAGATTTAATCTTGGTCCATTTTACTTTTTCACACAGTTATTTTTTCTTTTGTTTGTTTTGTAACCCAGCCAATCTGTATAGCTATTATATTATTTTTACATTATGCAATAGTAAAGTATTTCTGCCTAAAATTCTTCACTTTCACACATTATTTTATGGCTCTCCGATTAACTCACGACCCCTTATTTCTCAAGAAGGAAGACTTTGAAATTCTGTTTATTCTTTTTATTTTATCATCTCCACAGAAACAGATGTAGTCACTGAGTGTCATTAGCCTTCCGTGAATGAACCCGCAGTGACAACGGACATTTGTCATTACACGGTCGTTAAATTAAATTGAAACGAGCGCTTTGCGTTCACTATTAACTTAAAGTTTATACCTCGTTTATAGTTTCGCAGGAGTTTGGCGCAAGGCTCTTTAGACAGCACGCACATCAGAGCGCATGAGAATCGGTTCATCTTCACGCCCTCTCAAGAGAGCTGCGGGTGACGTCCACTGTGGGGTTTCATAAGACGCTTGGAGTTCAACTGAATGAGACACAAACGCGTTTTCCTGCGCACTCATGACACACAGTGTGTAGGGAAAGACGAGGCTGAATCCAGCTTCTTAATCACCTTCTTTTTATTCAGTAAAAGGGTCTCAGTTCTTCTACATTACGCAACTCAATTACTGGCGAGTGAAATGTTAATATTTAGTGGCTAATAACAGACATATGTTAGTCACATAGCACAACATTTTATCACATATGCAAGTGATTTACTTGCAATGTAGAGGGCTGCTTATACATTTCATAATATTTTTTTTTCCTTCTCATTATTATTATTAAATGTAATTTTATTATTTTATCTTACACGATAAAGCTGATTATAAGTTGTCAACTGTGAATTGCTCTCCCTCATCATCCATGCTGTCAAATAAAAACAAACAAGAAAAAAAAAGCAAAACATCTAACACAAAAAGATTCCATTTGAATAAAAAATAAACAACAACAGCTTGACTTCTTAATGGCACAACAGTAGGGCTGGCCAGTATGGCAACATACTGTAAATTAGGCAATATCTCGATTAGGGGTGGGACATTATGATTATCCCACTATTCGGTTCGATGTACAGTACTGTACTATGAGGTTCACAATTCAATATCATCTCGATTAGATTTAATAACATAAATCACAAAGTATGACAAAGTTTTTTATTTTTTAGAAAAATGTTTGAGCAAAATGCACATTATAATTTCTCATCAGAATAAAGTAGAGTTGTGCTCAAAAGTTTGCATACCCTGGCAGAAATTGTGAAATTTTGGCATTGATTTTGAAAATAGGACTGATCATGCAAAAAAAATATATATATATATATTTTATTTAAGGACAGTGATCATATGAAGCCATTTATTATCAACATAGTTGTTTGGCTCCTTTTTAAATCATAATTATAACAGAAATCACCCAAATGGCCCTGATCAGAAGTTTACATACCCTTGAATGTTTGGCCTTGTTACAGATACACAAGGTGACACACAGGTTTAAATGGCAATTAAAGGTTAATTTCCCACACCTGTGGCTTTTTAAATTGCAATTAGTGTCTGTGTATAAATAGTCAATGAGTTTGTTAGCTCTCACGTGGATGCACTGAGCAGGCTAGATACTGAACCATGAGGAGCAGAAAAGAACTGTCAAAAGAAGGTAATGGAACTTTATAAAGATGGAAAAGGATATAAAAATATATCCAAAGCCTTGAAAATGCCAGTCAGTACTGTTCAATCACTTATTAAGAAGTGGAAAATTTGAGTATCTCTTGATACCAAGCGAAGGTCAGGTAGACCAAGAAAGATTTCAGCCACAACTGCCAGAAGAATTGTTCGGGATACAAAGAAAAACCCACAGGTAAACTCAGGAGAAATACAGGCTGCTCTGGAAAAAGATGGTGTGGTTGTTTCAAGGAGCACAATACAACGATACTTGAACAAAAATGAGCTGCATGGTCGAGCTGCCAGAAAGAAGCCTTTACTGCACCAATGCCACAAAAAAGCCCAGTTACAATATGCCCGACAACACCTTGACACGCCTCAAAGCTTCTGGCACACTATAATTTGGAGTGACGAGACCAAAATAGAGCTTTATGGTCACAACCATAAGCGCTATGTTTGGAGAGGGGTCAACAAGGCCTACAGTGAAAAGAATAACATCCCCACTGTGAAGCATGATGGTGGCTCACTGATGTTTTGGGGGTGTGTGAGCTCTAAAGGCACGGAGAATCTTGTGAAAATTGATGGCAAGATGAATGCAGCATGTTATCAGAAAATATATAAATTTGCATTCTTCAGCACGAAAGCTGCGCATGGGACACTCTTGGGACTTTCCAGCACGACAATGACCCCAAGCACAAGGCCAAGTTGACCCTCCAGTGGATACAGCAGAAAAAGTTGAAGGTTCTGGAGTGGCCACCACAGTCTCCTGACCTTAATATCATCGAGCCACTCTGGGGAGATCTCAAACGTGCGGTTCATGCAAGACGACCAAAGACTTTGCATGACCTGGAGGCATTTTGCCAAGACGAATGGGCAGCTATACCACCTGCAAGAATTTGGGGCCTCATAGACAACTATTACAAAAGACTGCATGCTGTCATTGATGCTAAAGGGGGCAATACACAGTATTAAGAACTAAGGGTATGCAGACATTTGAACAGGGGTCATTTCATTTTTTCTTTGTTGCCATGTTTTGTTTTATGATTGTGCCATTCTGTTATAACCTACAGTTGAATATGAATCCCATAAGAAGTAAAAGAAATGTGTTTTGCCTGCTCACTCATGTTTTCTTTAAAAATGGTACATATATTACCAATTCTCCAAGGGTATGCAAACTTTTGAGCACAACTGTAGTTTAATTCACAATATAAGCTGTGCCTTATATTTTCCTTAGCTCTGATTACATCACTATGTGGCTTTGTTGGTATACGTTTTTGACCTGGCTGGTGCTGCGATCATCCACTACTGTAGCACCGTCTCTGGCGGTCAGGATGAATGAAACAAAACCCAACTTCAATACAGAAAATGCAGCAGCTGATGGGGTTCAAGTAAATTTGCCATCTTTCTCTCTTCTGACTGCCGTAATCCATTGCTTTTAATTTTTTCCTTTTTTGGAAAGTTATGGAAAAGAGGATTTTCTCTCTTTTTTTGCTGTTGTGGGAACGTAAAAATAACATCTGCAGAATTTTAAGCCACTATAGTTAACAATCGTGTTACTACGGAGCCCCTTAGAGGACAGGGAAGGATTTTTTTTTTTCTGAAATAGTTTTGCGTGACCACGCAATAAGTTTAGCGTTCCTTTGCAATAGTTTGCGTTCCCTCGCAATAAGTTTTGCATTCCCTAGCAACAGTTTGCGTTGCTTCGCAACAGTTTGCGTTCCCTTGCAACAAGTTTTGCGTTGCCTCGCAACAAGGTTTGCATTCCCTCGCAACAAGTTTTGCGTTGCGTTCCCTCGCAATAGTATGCGTTGCCTCGCAATAGTTTGCGTTCCCTTGCAATAGTTTGCGTTCCCTCGCAATAGCATGCATTGCCTTGCAATAAGATTTGCATGCCCTCGCAATAAAGTTACCATGCTATTATTACAGTAATCATATTTTAACCTTGATATTTGTAGTGAAACCATAGTGATAATACAGGAAAATGAAAACTATGTTAATTAAAATCATAATTTTGTGTTATGGTTTCACTACAAATATCATGGTTAAAATACACTTACTGTAGTAAAACTAGGGGTGGGCGATATGACCAAACTCACGATATTTGTAATTTATTTGTAATTAGTCATTTAATCACGATATAGTTCAATTGTTCTGAAAAATCAATAAAATTGTATTATATATTAAGCCATGTCGAGGTGTGTAATTTTGAGTAATCCAGTCAGTGAATTAAATACTTTATAAATGAAAACTTTCAACTTATAAAATTTTCTATTTATTTTGAACTTGACAAACATAGTCAAAGTAAAAAAAAATAAATAAATAAATGCCACTTTTCTAAGATTGCTTCAGAGGTCAGCAAACTGTGAAATTAACACTGCAGCAAATAAATGGAAAGGGCTTGCAGGGATTAACCCACCTATTATGAGGCTGGTAGATTATGCGGGGCAATACATCACTGCTGGAAAACTAGATAAATCTAATGAGAGATCAGCTGTCAATCACTGACTTTTTCCAATTAAAACTCAATTAATAATGTTAACCTTGAATTCTGGCACAGGCTAAATAGAATGCAATCCTTTTCCCTCTCTCCATAGCAGGTATAATTTCCATATTTACTGTAGCTTTTAATTTACCTGTCAAATGAAAATCTAAATTATATTTTGAATTAAAAAATTCACATGAAACTGTATATGAAATATAAAATGTACAGTCAGATGCTCACTATTGCAAAAAAATAAATAAATAAATAAAAATAAAAATTACCAGCTGCAATGACCATCTGACTGTACATTATCTGGCTACCTACCAAACTTAATAAATAAATGGAATCATTTAACTTAAATATTGATTTCTGTTTAATCAGTTGATTATGTAAAATAGTGATACAAGAAACATTAACTAGCAGAGTTTAGTAGATTGGTTGTCAGTGACAACGGTCAAATAAACAGCTTAATGGTCATTTACAAAAACATTTGACTGCAGAATGATGCAACTGACCTACCAGAATCAAGTTTTCCAAAGAGCCATGTAATATGGAGTGAAATTACAACACAGTAAATTAAAGAGACTTAAGATGCAAATCACAAGAGACTGAAACCTCCTAAAATGAACCCACTAAAAAACAATCGTATAGTGCTTCAATCTGTAAGCTTGGGCTGTGGTGTAGCACAGTGTTTAAGCTTGTATCAGAGCTCTCTAGTGACACAGGATCCTTTTGAGAGCAGTTTGAGCAAGCTGAATTGGCTATTTATGAAAGTGGCTGTAAAAAGTTCCATGGTCTGCTCGACTAAAAACCACATGCTAAAGAGGACTCCTGGAAAAATCCAAAAAAACGGCTAATAAATGTACCTTTTACATTTGTTGTTCTCTCCCCAATGAATCTGATGTATCTGATGGTCCATGTAGGAATACATGGGCTTATAAACACATATCTTAGACTAATGCTATTGCATAAAAATTTTAATACTGGAACTTTTTTCATTTGTCTCTGATGTGAATGAGTCACTGGTATTGCATACACAGAATCAGGCCAGTTTGATGGATGGCATGACAGTATATACTTTTTATATGGCGGTATATCTGCGGCGGTCTAAAAACCTGACACCAAGCAGAAAACGATAATCTACTCTTCAAATCGTGTCATAAACGAAAGCTTCCAGTGTAAAAGGCTTCACTGATTATAATGAGAGTGATTTAGTTTTGACACGCCACACTGTTCGAGTCCGATGTATTAGAAAAGGTGTAACTGTACACTGTTTATGGTTGCCAAGAAAGTAACCGCATTAATGGGGGTGTAACGATACACTAAGCTCACGATTCAGTACGGTTCATGGTTCGATACTTTAAATATTTTGAAAAAAGAATACTGAAATGAAAACAATGCATTTATTTTCCTGAAATATCAACAATGTTCAGCATGTATTCTTATTTGTACATTTTGCAATCAAAACTGCAGTAACGGTAATATTAAGAGTAAGTTTACACGACAACGATGTACTAAAAACAGAAAAGTTTTCCTTTGCGTTTTTGAAAAGTTTTGCATACAGACGACAACGTTGTCAAAATAATACCCGTTCACACGGATCCAAGAAAACGACAAAAAGCACTGTATTATGCATGCCAGGCCAGTAGTTGGCGATGTCACTTTGTAAAGAAACACTATGCGCCTGCGCACATAAGCATTCTTCCGCAGAGCGGTGAATACAAACAATGAAGATGACGAAAGCGTCGAGCAATTTTGTCTGGATGGACGATGAGGCTGCTTTATTACTACAATTACTTTGCTGGAGAAGCATCAATAAACTCAAAATCTTGAGCAGCACAAACACAGTCCTGTAGTCCACCATTGTAGTTTTGAATGTCTCGCGCGCATGTCTATATACTCAACACGTAATACACGTGCGCATGATGTCATCGTTTTCACAAATTCACATTTTTGTATGTTTACACGGAGACGATAACGGCATCGTTTTCAAAAACGTGCACTTTGAAACCCGTTTTCAAAAGTTTGTGTTTTCAGGCCACAAAACGCCGTTGTCGTGTAAACGAACAGCCAAAATGCATCAAATGTTTTCCGTTTTTAGTTGAAAACGATGTCGCGTAAACGGCCCCTAAGTAATGACAGCTTGGCCCTAATATAAATGCCAGACATAAATGATCTTGATATGTAAAAATAAACAATCTTCAAACAGTTTCTTTTGGATAAATTAATACTAACAGTAGTGAAAGTTTAAATTTCCTTCTCTGTAAATTACAAATAGAATTGGGCTGTCACTGAAAAATAAACTAGCTTTAGTATGAAATTAGAATTAGGAAATTTGCACCGTGAACTTCTTAATAGAACTACTAAAGTAGCAATTAAACTAAACTTTAAAAGGTAAAACATAAATTGTCTTGAAAGAAATTAGGGATGTACCGATACCACTTTTTCTCTTCCGATCCGATTCCGATATCAGAAATCTCAGTATCGGCCGATATCGATCCCGATCCGATACCAGTGTTGTTGTTGTTTTTTTGTTTTTTTTGCATAATCAGTTTAGAATATCTTTACATTATTGTGTGGAACTAATTGGGTGTGCTCTTTAATATGTAAAGAAACACAAACTTCTAACTACACATCATTTCAATATAAATGTATTGCTTATTAAGAAAAACTTTATTGTTAACTAGTATACTGGATAATGTAGCAGCAAAATTAATAGTAATTCCAGTATAAGTCATCAGTAGAAAAGAAGCCATTTCTTTTTTTTTTCTTTTTTTTTATCTGGACTTTAAAGGATTCAGATCTCTTTTTTGTTCAATTTATTTGTAAGATATCAGCTCACTTTTCATTCACACAGTTATTTTTTAGAACCCATTCAACTTAAATTTTATTATAATTTGTAAACAAATGATAATAAAAAAATATTATAATAGTAATATATAGTAATATCTCAGTAGTGCACCTTTAACTTTTAAACCCTCATGCTTTTATTTTGACATTGTGAACTCTTCAGGAAGTCCTGTAAGTGTGTCTGTTTGTAGGCAAGTTCACAGTAGTTTAATTCGCTTCTTATTCAAATTCTGGTAAAAAAAAAGCACCTCCAGTGCCATTCTAAATGCATATTATAAGTGAACCAAACTATTGAGCATCTACATCTGAGATGTTGTTCGCGAGTAGCACTCAAATATTGCGCACCGCGTGAAGGCTAAAAATAGCCGCGAGTGTGTGTGTAAACAGAGCAGCGTCATTCACTGACACGCTGGAACTGTGCGTGCATTTTATATATTTACTTATTAAACACAGCCTTTTGTGATTCACAGAGCTATCGCACGTCATCACGTGGCTTTGAATAAAATGCACGAGTCATATGAACTACTTTAATTGTGTTTATATGGTTCTTTTATGTCATTTTTTGAGCTTGACAGTAACGAACATGACTAACACACAGTATCGGATTTGGATCAGGCTCGTCGGACCGATACCCGATGTGTTTAAAATCTTCAATATCGGAGCCGATTCCGATCCAGGTATCGGATCGGTGCATCCCTAAAAAAAATTAGGCGGAATCCATTATTGCCGATGACAGAAAATGGCCTCATGCATCTAGTTATTTCTTGCGCTCTTGCACATGAATGCGACAACGGGGCTGTAAAAGAAAAACTTTGCAAAGATGTCTGGCCTTTTATCACTCTTTGTCATATGCTGCTCACGGAGTTTGTCGTTGTGATGACGTTGCACATGCAGCATCATATTGAATGTATTGGAAGATTTGTACTTTATAATAATTCTTCCGTTCTTGTTTTATCTGTAATCTTTTGGTCGAGCATTCGTGTAACAGGAAAACCAAAATGTTGCCATACATCCAACTTTAGAGGCTAATGTGCTACGTCACCGCATGACATAGGCGTAGGATGTTGCTCGTCATGCGTATAGGAAAGAACAGACAAAAAAAAAATAGAAAAAAACTGTCCAGTCTCCAAGACACATATTGTCATTTTTTGAACCGCAATACATTGCGATACACAACAGCATTGTTACACCCCTACGCATTAATATAGAAATTAAATGACATGCAGTCACATATGCAAATATAAACTTCAGTCGAAGCTCATCCAATCAGAATTTAGAATGTATTCCTTTTGAGTCTTTTGTTTTAACTCAGGTGTTCTAAAATGTGACGCAGCTGTTTTTGCACTCATTCTAGACCTAAATAGATAAATAGATAAAATATTATCTATTGGTTTGCATCCATCAAGTTCCAAATAAAAAATTAAAAAATCAACTGAGATAAAGTACCTTATACTTTTTAGTATTTCTTTCATTGGTTTTTTAGAAAATAGACATTACTACATGGTTATATAATATATAAAGCATTTATGGGTTAAATGTCCAACAAAAAAAACTATATTGTGTTACTGTTTTGCTCAAGCTGTGATATAAGATTTTGGTCGTACTGCCCACCCCTACAGTAATGTAAGGGTAACTTCAGATGCAGTGGTGGCCATCTTAACTACTGGACATGGAGGGGAAAAGATGATAGGGAAACAGTAGGGATTAGCTGGACTGGAAGGGTAAAGGAAGTGCAAGAATGGCAGGGGCAGAGGAATGGGGGGGGGGGGGGCGTGGGTTCTCTACTCAATTGAGGTTTTGTGTAATAATGGAAAAATGTTTTACATGGAGCCTGGATGAGGGACACCCCAATTACTGTCTGAATGTCTGAATGGTGTGTTTGTCAGAAAACACTTGAAGGCGAAATATGGGTGGAAAACAACATGGCTGAGCAACAAGGGCTCGTTTGCCTTGTTTTCCTTTTTCTGCAAGTTCAGCATACAGATTTCTACACAGTAATCATATATTACAGAGCAATGCCTCACTATAATAACCACATTTTTCAGAAGAAACTGTGAGTGGTACTTGCCCATGCAAAAGTCGCTGCCATGAGGACAGGGCATTGCAATGCGTTTGCTAAGGTGTTCGAGTGGTTTTGAGTGCATTGCTAAGTGGTTTCTAGGGATTTCTAGGTGGTCGCTAGGGTGTACTACGTTTAAACAGTGCTTGCTTACTGGAAAAATAATAATAATAATAATAATAATAATTCTGTGAGATTCTGGTCCCTAAATATGATTCCTGCAAGGTCCATCTTTCTAAGCAAAGTCTATGGATATGTTTTTGCCAGTTTTATCGTCCAACAGGTGAAAATGTGTGACTACTTAGAAAAGTAATAACACCCCTTTTCTTAACGAGCCACAACATTTAAAGATTTAATTCATGTCCGCAGCACAAACAGTGTGACATGAGTTATGCGCCTAAAGCCTTAGGTATACTTCTATCTCAGCGTCTGCATACATTCGAACGCGAGCCTGTAAAAGTAAACTCCATACAACTGTGCACGCATACACAGGTGGTTAGCGCATGCATGCTATGACTGTTTTGAGACACTGGACTTTCTCTTTAGGAGTTTAGACCCATAAAGATGCCTTTATATTCCTTCAGACTGGAGTTATACAAATGCAGGTATCTCCAGACCTCCTCACACACTGTCTTGACTTGCACATCCACTGTTGTTGTTATTTTCACCTTTATTTAATGATTCTTGCGGTGATTACATCTACTAGCGCTTTTTCATAACAGCAATGGCTCAAATGTGTTGCCACCTTGTGTGTGTTGCATTCGCATCTGACCAAAATATACTTTGGGCTTAAGTTGAATACTTAGGCTTAGGAGTTTGCTCAAGTCCCTAACCCAAAGTATGGGAAATAGTAATAGTGATGTCAGCCTTAGCAAGACCACTAAAAGTTAACCTGCACCTATGTCATTATGACTACTCAGGCGGCACAAGACAGTATTCATTACCCAGCCTTTTCTCCAATCAGACACAGAACAGTGCAAGTGCAGTGCAGTTCTTGAGTGTGTGTGTGTGTGTGTGTACTGCCCACCATGACGGCTAAGGTCGTGGTGGGCAGCTTGGCACGCGGACAGAGTGTTGCAGATAGCCAATGGGATGACATCAGTGCTGACCAGAGCACTGCAGAAAAAAAGTGTGTGCTGGGTAGGCAGAGAGAGAGAGAGAGAGAGAGAGAGAGAGAGAGAGAGAGAGAGAGAGAGAGAGAGAGAGAGAGAGAGAGAGAGCACCGATTCTGCACGACAAGAAGAAAGAACACATACTGTTTGTGGCCAGTGCGGTCCACAGGACCTCTGTGCTCCATCTCTGTGAGCCTGCACAGCTCCAAATTGTCATGCATGTGTTTCAGCAGGAGTCAGTGTGCATTAGGGCTGGGCAATAGGATGATGTAATCGGATATCAACGATATCTGACAAATGCCCAATGTCGATTTTGACTGTCCCTGACAGATGATAATCGAGAATATCAGGAAATGACAAACCAAATGTATTTAATAGTAATGTGGCGCATAAAAAGAAATATGTCTTCTCCCAAGATGAGCAAAGTATGGGAATATATTCACTTAGGTGATGCTACAAGAAGGCCAAATGCTAACTCTAGCTCTACCGGTTTACAAGTCACTATTTATTAGGGATGTGCCCGAAGCCGAATACCTTATATCGGAAATTAATCGGAAAGGCATGAATAATGACTTCAAAACGAATAACGGATTCTTCCGAATAATATAAAAAAATATTTGTATGACTGATTATCCAAAAAGCACAAGGATAAAGCAACATTTTAAATACACATATCCAAAATTACAACGAATGTATTAATCTGTGCAGCCAATATTTCTAAAGTGTAAACCTTATGAATGAAAATGCGCATGTTGTGATTTCAGATCTGATGGGCGTGGTCTCGTCTCTGTTTGCCGTCTCTGTTCATTGTGCGCGTCTGGAGCTTGTTAAGTGTAACATTAACTAAGACACGACATCATATACACTTTCCACTTCTTCAAATGTCTATGTTAATGTATCACATGATTCACACGTGATTCGCGATGTTTAATTCCTGACCTGAAGTGATGATTTCAAGTCAGAGCTTGTGATCTGTCCACATTTATATCCACATCAGCAATTGACGTAATTAACTGGTTAAGACTTTATTCTGAAAAAAGTTAAAATGCTCCATAAAGGTTTAAATGCTCTATTAGGAATATTCCTCATGTAAAATAAAGAAACTGAAACATGCTCCATCTTTTTTTCTTCTTCTTCTTCTTCTTTAAACTGTGCTAAATTTGAAAATGTTAAGTGTTCTTGAACTCTGGTAAAGTGCTTTGTAAATTTAACATTATTATTTAACTAAATAATGGTGTCCTATTCTAAAAATTCCTGATAGATTTACGGGACTTTCATCTGTTTGTAGGCTATATTGATTTTATTTTAATTTCTTTTAATGTTTGAAATTGTATTTATTATTCGCTGCAAAATGTATGCTTGACATTTCACATTTTGCTTGACACCTCTTGCCTCTGGAATAATGTTGTTATACATGCACATACAAACGAAAATTCTGTTTTCAAACATATTCCACAGTTAATGTAGCCTACAAATTCAGCTTCACCTGGTAAGAAAAAAAGATTTTTTTAAATTATAATTCTATAATAATAATAATAATTATTATTATTATTATTATGAAAAGGCATATACAAGGCTATCTATTTATTAATAGAAACTATAAATGTAAAAATGGGCATTTCATTTAGTTTTGACGCACTTCCAGTTTAAGCCCCGCCCACAACCGGTTCTATCCTAATAGAAACAGATACAGATAATTCTGTCATATTAACAGATACAGAAACAAATACAGATATTAGCTCACGCTATTAGCAACCTTTCAGCTATTTTTTTTTCTGAAATTCATTTAATTTTTTTCAATGAATGTGCCTATGTTGTCTACAACTGAACTGTATTTATCTGTATTACTTATGTCATGTAGGTAATACGTTTGCATAACGGACTCGGCAGTGGGGGCAGGGGGGTTGATGATGTAATCAGAATTTGCGATATTTTTTATAGAAGTATCTAGAGGAGGGAATCAACCTCATGAGAGGGATGATGTAAGCTCGTTGGTAAGGTCACGTGTCACGTGGAGGAGGAGTCAGGAAGCGCATCATTGTTTACATTTTTTTGTATTATTTGGAAATGTTTGTATTTTTAGATATATTGTTTTGGACTGTTTTGGTTTGTGAATGGCACAAGTTTCTCTTGTAAACAATGATGCGCTTCCTGACTCCTCCGCGTGACCTTACCAATGAGCTTACATCATTCCTCTCATGAGCACGCGTCACAGAGATGTAAGGAAGCGAACATTTGTAGTTAAAAAGTATATAAGTATTGTTTTGTTTCTCAAAATAATCAATCGTTTGAGTTCAGAAGAACTTTATTTGTTGACTGGAGTCGTGTGAATTATTTTGATGCACCCTAAATATGCATTTTGAACAGTCAAAAAAATGGAGTACATTCACTTGTATTGTTTAAACAAGGAGGCCTGAAATGAAATCCTAAAATTCATAAATTCTGTTTTGATGAAGAAAGAAACTCAGATACATTTTGGATGGCCTGAGGGTGAGTAAATTATCAGCAAATTTTCATTTTTGGGTGAACTATTCCTTTAAGAGAACTGTTTCCAAATCACCAAATGCATTGTTAAATTAATATAAAAGTTCCAGTTTACAAAACAAGGCCAGTTTATGTCCTAATATCTATATACAATGCAAAGCCATAAGCAAATAGACCATAATGGCTCCCTATTTCTGTGGTTAGGTCAATGTAGCTAGTCTTTCTAAAAATAAATTATAGTATTTATGAATACAACAGTAACCTAAACACTTTTAAAAACATTATTTATTCATTATTTCAATACACAAAAGTAAACTAGATTTCACCTAAAAGGTTAGACTATTTTATATGATACTAACATTTGTGTCAAAAAACCTCAATGTTACTAATGTAAATTCGTAAAAACATTTTAGTAAGGGAGAGTGATTATGTGTAAAGCATGATAACTGCAGCTTCTAAGGAACTGTTGTTGAATTCCTAGATCGATTTGGCAAACATAACCATCACCATAATATGAATGTGGGAAAATGTAAATAATAATATCGATATTTGGCATGCAAATATCGATACAATATCATGAGGAAAAATATCACGATACTTTAACAATTCAATATTTTTTCCCTCCTCGAAATATCATGAAGATATTTCTTACATATCATTTAGCCCTAGTGTGTACACCAAAGTCCCTTTCAAGGCAAATCAGTCCACTCAGCTGGCCATCATGGGAATGCTCACGGGCAGCTATTTTCTATGAATACAAG
Source organism: Myxocyprinus asiaticus (assembly GCF_019703515.2). Lineage (NCBI taxonomy): Eukaryota > Metazoa > Chordata > Actinopteri > Cypriniformes > Catostomidae > Myxocyprinus > Myxocyprinus asiaticus. The sequence continues at coordinate 23,552,921 of NC_059374.1, read as the reverse complement.
CAGCATAAAAGTACAGCTCCAATCTACATGAATGGAAAAAGACAGAAATCTCCAAAACGGTGCAAACATTCATTTATGCTCAAGAAGGCAACACACTACTATATGTATACTACACTTTATGTAAATATCTGCTTATGTAGATTCTGAAGGGCAGTACTAAATAAAATAAAATAAATTCTCTCTTATATTTGAATAAATTATGAAAGGGGTGTGAACACTGAGGAGACAAATGGGGAATGCAAACTTGCATATCTTAACTATATATACTGTTTATTAAACCTCTGATTAATGGGTTATCAGCTGTCTTCCTTTTCTATCTTGTTCCGAACAACAATCTAAATTGAGCAATTATATGATTTGGCAACTAAAAACAGCCATTTGGCTCCTTAATGTTTTAGTTAAGGAGCCAATGGCTCCTAAGTCATTTTCTTAGTCTAGAGCCCTGAATTTTCAATTACACATTGTGTCATATATACTTGGACAGATAGATGAAGAATGTAGCTTGATTATATTTGAGCATTTAAAGTATGAAAAAATTAGATTAAGTGCTTTAACAACAATGCCATTAGTGCATTACTGTAAACACAATGCTTGTTTACTTTAAAAAACTGAGGAAGTAGTATAAATTATTATCTGTGGTAAACAGGGACTAAAAACTAAATGTTTTTCATTTCGGTTCATTCTGAGCAAAAACGTTATTTTTTTCATTCCGGTTCAGAAGTTCCGCAGCCTCCTTTCCAAAAGGTTACCGGTTAGAACAAAATAAAAGAACGGTTAATAAATGTTCTTTATAAAATGACAGTACTCTGTGCTAATGGGTGGGTGAAATACCAAGTGCAGTGTTGCCAGATCTCGCAAAAGAAACAAGCAACCTGGTCTGGAAAAACAACCCCAAAATAAGCCACTTGCCTCACCAAAATAAGCAAAAATAAGCAATTATATTGTTTCCTGTGTGGTAGATTTATCGGCATAGAAATCATAACAAGCAGTTAATTAACAGTTAAGTATACTTTTATTTACAGATCTACTTCTCAGTCAAAACCCAGCAGCATCAATTCTGCATTAATGCAACATATCTAACAATAATTCAGTGAAGACTTGGAAACAACTGAGAAAAGTACTTTTTACCCTCTAATAATGTTTTCCTTGTAGCCGTGCATGTATACTGTATGTAGTACTTATACACAGTTGTTAAAAAGGGCTTCCACAACAGGCAATTAGGCAAAGAAATGTGTGATGCAGAAGTTTACTTCAGGATCAAAGCACATGTTTAATTTTTTAGGCAACATGAAGTGGTGTAGTTCCAAAAATTTACTGTGATAAACCCTTTGGCCTTTGTTCTGCTAGCAATTTCATTCATTTTCAGTGTTCATTTCGTTCCTTGAACCCTTTATAGTCCCTGGTGGTAATTGACATGCTTCAGATACTCTCAATAGAGCTTAAATTGTAATGAACCCAGGAAATGTCATTAATTAATTTGCATGCAGTGCTTTAAGACGTATGCAAGAAATAAAGCACATGGAAACACAAAATAACCCCGCAAATGCACACATTACACTTTCACTTCTCTTTCAATTTCAAAAAGAGGAACTTGCTGGTATACTATTTGTGGCAAATATATCCACTTCATGAGGTTAAGTTCTCATTCTCAGATTATGTCACATTTGGGCTGCTTAAGTCAGTGGAAATAAGTGAACCAAAAAGCCTGAGGAGGCAATGTGTGGGATGTTTAGCGGCAGCAGCCTGGGGAGATTTTCCTTTTTTGCTCCAGTAAACTCAATCACCCATCCTGACAGGGCTGGAGGATGTGCATTTCTTCATGCTAGATTGTCCATTTAAATTCTTTTATATTGTATGGGGAGGTGGGAAAGCAGAGAGTAAGCTAAGTTCACAACACACTTTGTCGCCACCAAGGTCAGGAGGACAACCTGATGCTTTAAGGCAGTCAGGGCTTTTACCAATCCACAACTCGCAAAACAACAGATTACAGCCAACATAGATTTTCATTTTGACAGAAACAGGATAGTTAGCCTGCTATTACAAGAAGCTTGTCAGAAAGCTGCATGCTCCATTACTTTAAGAGTGTTTTGGGCAGCTATGTTGGCAGTATTTATCACAAGCACCCTAAACAGGCCACTGTAGACACTGGTAGCAGCTATGACTACAGTTAAAGGGCCTTTTACACAGTACACAATAAGTGGCAAGCTTGGCTTGAGATCTTCATAAAAAAAAAAGATGTGGAACATGCCAGAAGCAGCAACACAATGTTCGCTCAGTATTGGCGAGTTAAAAAATTCTGCATTTCTCAATAAGAATATTATATTACGTGCTGCATGTAACTGATAAAACTAACAAAATTAATTTAAAAAATACATGTAATTTACTATGTGTGATGGCATACATATACACACTCACTGATCACTTTATCAGGGACACTATGGCCTAATAAAGTGCCTGACATGGTCTTCTGCTGTTGTAGCCCATCCGCCTCAAGGTTCGACGTGTTGTGCATTCTGAGATGCTATTCTACTCACTACAATTGTACAGAGTGGTTATCTGAGTTACCGTAACCTTTCTGTCAGCTCGAACCAGTCTGAACCATTCTCCGTTGACATCTCTCATCAACAAGGCATTTCTGTCCGCAGAACTGCCACTCACTGGATATTTTTTGTTTTTGGCACCATTTTCAGTAAACTCTACAGACTGTTGTGCGTGAAAATCCCAGGAGATCAGCAGTTACAGAAATACTCAAACCAGCCCATCTGACACCAACAATCATGCCACGGTTGAAATCACTGAGATCACATTTTTCCCCCATTCTGATGGTTGATGTGAACATTAACTGAAGCTCCTGACCCATACCTGCATGATTTTAGCACACAATTGGCTGATTAGATAAGCTCATGAATAAGTAGGTGTACAGGTGTTCCTTATACAGGGCTCCAGACTGCGACTAAAATGGTCATGAATGCGACCAAAAATAATTGATTGCGACAATAATTTAAAATCTAGTCACCATTGGTGACAGTCGAGTTGTGTTTTCACACCCAAAAAGAACTGTGGGTGTGAACTCAGGAGCTCAGGTAAGCAGTTTGAATCAGAGTAATACTTCAACTGTGTGTGTGTGTGTGTGTGTGTGTGTGTGTGTGTGTGTGTGTGTGTATATATATATATATATATATATATTAGTTTTTCACAATTCCTGACATTTAATCGTAGAAAACATTCCCTGTCTTAGGTCAGTTAGGATCACTACTTTATTTTAAGAATGTGAAATGTCTGAATAATAGTAGAGAGAATTATTTATTTCAGCTTTTATTTCTTTCATCACATTCCCAGTGGGTCAGAAGTTTTCATACACTTTGTTAGTATTTGGTAGAATTGCCTTTAAATTGTTTAACTTGGGTCAAACATTTTGGTTAGCCCTCCACAAGCTTCTCACAATAAGATTTTGGCCCATTCCTTGAGACAGAACTGGTGTAACTGAGTCAGGTTTGTAGGCCTCCTAGCTCACAAATGCTTTTTCAGTTCTGCCCACAAATTTTCTATTGGATTGAGGTCAGGGCTTTGTGATGGCCGCTCCAATACCTTGACTTTGTTGTCCTTAAGCCATTTTGCCACAACTTTGGAGGTATGCTTGTGGTCATTGTCCATTTGGAAGACCCATTTGCGACTGAGCTTCAACTTCCTGGCTGATGTCTTGAGATGTTGCTTCAATATATCCACATAATTTTCCTTCCTCATGATACCATTTATTTTGTGAAGTGCACCAGTCCCTCCTGCAGCAAAGCACCCCCACAACATGGTGGTGTTCTTCAGCTTGCAAGCCTCACCCTTTATCCTCCAAACATAACGATGGTTATTATGGCCAAACAGTTCAATTTTGGTTTCATCAGACTAGAGGACATTTCTTCAAGATCTTTGTCCCCATGTGCAGTTATGGCAGTTTTGGAGCAGTGGCTTCTTCCTTGCTAAGCAGTCTTTCAGGTTATGTTGATATAGGACTCGCTTTACTGTGAATATAGATACTTGTCAACCTGTTTCTGCCAGCATCTTCACAAGGTCCTTTGCAGTTGCTCTGGGATTGATTTGCACTTTTCTCACCAAACTACGTTCATCTCTAAGAGACAGAATGCATCTAGTTCCTGAGCGGTACGATGGCTGCGTGGTCTCATGGTGTTTATACTTGCGTACTATTGTTTGTATAGGCGAACGTGGTTCCTTTCAGGCATTTGGAAATTGCTCCCAAGGATGAACCAGACTTGTGGAGGTCCACAATTTTTTTTTCTGAGGTCTTGGCTAATTTCTTTTGATTTTCCCATGATGTCAAGCAATGAGGCACTGAGTTTGAAGATAGGCCTTAAAATACACCCACAGGTACACCTCCAATTCAGTACACCTCCTATCAGAAGCTAATTGGTTAATTCTTGACATCATTTTCTGGAATTTTCCAAGCTGCTTAAAGGCACAGTTAACTTAGTGTGTGTAAACTTCTGACCCACTGGAATTGTGATATAGTCAGTTAAAAGTGAAACAATCTGTCTGTAAACAATTGTTGGAAAAATTACTTGTGTCATGCACAAACCTATGTGTTTGTAAACTTCTGACTTCAACTGCGTGTGTGTGTGTACATATATGCTTTCTATCTTGTTTCTGAACAACAATTATATGATTTGGTGACTAAAAACAGCCATTTGGCTCCTTAATGTTTCAGTTAAGGAGCCAGTGGCTCCCAAGTAATTTTTTTAGTCTGGAGCCCTGTTATAAAGTGCTCAGTGGGTGTATATAGGCATTATAGGGGCCTATCAGCAATCCTGCTTTCTAGATATCGGCATCGGCCATAAAAATCCATATCAGTTGATCACTACTCTGCACTAAACACAAGACCATGATCACTGTAGGCTTGACAAATGTTTTTTTCCTTCGGCTTTTTTGCTACTTTTATTAAAAGGGATAGTAAAGAGATGACTGAAACTGATGGAGAGAAATGTAACAGGCCGAATGGAGCTGAAAAAAAGAAGAATGTTAGTGACAGTCAGCTTCAGTCACCATTCACTTTCAATGTATGGAAAAAATATTAAATGAAAGTGAATGGTGACTGAGGTTGTCCATCTGCCCAACATCTCATTTTGTGTTCCATGGAAGTTAGATTTTACACAACATGAGGGTAAATTACAACAGATATCCTTTATGTAAATATTGGTAAATCTATGGCTGTTTGCTGAGCACTTTCTTTATTAGACTAACAATATATTAAAAAACAGCATACAGAAATGTTTTACTAGTACATCAAAGCCATGTTAATCCTGTAGCCAACTGCCATACCATCTCCTGCCCCATCTTTACAACAGCAGTGAAGCACAGTGTGCAGGATTAATTTCATCCCAGCATGCCCGCCTTGCCATGATGCCCTAGAAACTACATAAGATTTAAGCACCCACACACCGTGAGGGAGAAAAGGACAGGCGAATAAATCATATCTTCTGAGGAGAGGCAGCCCTCTCTCTCTCTCTCTCTCTCTCTCCACTTTTCAGTCACAGCTTAAAACACAGGAGAAAATACAGGCACAGCATTCTGGTATTTGCTTGGCACAGGGCGCAGGATATACATAAGCCAAGACTATGAAGGAAAGAGGAATATATCAGGCCTCAACAATATGGCACACAGCAGTGGTTCTACTTGTTTTGCATCAGGACAAGTGGTGACCCAACACATTGTACAAAAGTAAATAAAAACTGTATTAAAATCAAATATTGAAATATTTACTTGAACTACAAAAGCCCAACAGTATGCAAAATTGACATAACTAGGCGAAATAGGAAAATTGACTATTTTCAATTTTGGTTTCCAAGTCACTTGAATTTCATTCTATCAGCAGCCATTTTATTCACCTCACAAAACACATTATGGTTGGCACAAACCATGTTTTACCTCACTGCAAGTGAATCCATATGTAATGTAGTCTAGGTTGTTTTTTTTTATCTTGCATACTTTGGCTCTTGGTTTTTAAGGATGAGGATGTGTCACGCAACCTGTTGGCATCTAAGTTATTTGGATAGATTAGAAAAGTAACATATGACTTTGCGCAAAAATAACTTGGATTTTGTTCGGACGCACAGCCTTTGACCTAAACAACAAAAAATATGGGAAGGGTTTTCTTCTCTTTTGTAAACATCAATAAATCTTTCTTTTGATATCCTAACCATGCACACTTATATTGTTAGTTGCATTTTATTACTTGCATCTAGCATAGTTTTGCCCTGCTCTTCGCAATCCAATCAGAACAGTCCAGTGACCTACCAATTGAGAACCACCGGCATATTGAGAATAAAGTATATTAGAATTTCTCATTCTTGCATTGAGTACATTTAGATAAGCAGCAAATAGAGAAATAATCTCACTTAGCAAGATGCATCATCACCATTGCAACTGCTAGCATCATCCAAAAAGATATTAGGAGTGGACATTGCACACAAATCTCTTTTTGCTTGGGTGAAGTTTTGTACTTTCACTGGTGAAAGTAATGCATGTGCCAGCTGTTTTGGCATCAGACTGTTTTTGGGAATTCATTTCTACCAGACTTCACAACACTCCAAGCCTCTGGTCACCTCCCCTCCCCCCCAACAGCCAGAGGGCTATTGGCTGTAACTCAACATTTCCCACTCAATGCCTTGATGCATAGGGGAATCTATGTTCAAACAAACCCAGTGCAAGAACTCTCAAAATTCAGCTGCCATTTGTTCTACTGTGAGTCACTGCAGCTCGGGAAACCAAATTCTCTCAGTGAAGAAATACTGACTGCTTTACAGCTCTCCATTTTGTTTAGAGTACTAAATAACAGTTTAATATAGTCTCAAGGCCCTTTTACATCAAATGTGAAATGAAAAAGCAAAAGCAAAAGCAAAAGCAAAACAAAGTTTCATCCTAAAACTTAGGAGGCTTCCCAAGTCATCCCATTTTGTTGGCTGCATGCCCTCTGATATCAATCTGTGACTGTGCTATTATTTGAAGAGCTATGATTTTGTTGCACACCGGCCTATTATTAAGGTAGCATCCATGACAGATTTAGTAATGTAAACATTACAAAATGCTGTGGTTGTTGGTTTTACATGTCAGATGGCCAGACGGTCAGGCACCTTCCTGTCTATGTGGTGGTTCTTGGCCAAAATAAACTACAATGTGCACCTGACTTGACTATGCAGATAGTCAATTCTTGCTTGCAAGACTAGTTCTTTGCTACCTTCTCATAGAAAGTCATTCAAGATCCTTTACTTAACTTTACTTAAACTGAGAAATCTCATTTCCTTTACAACCTTATTTAATTAAGTCTGAAACCTGGCAGCCACTTAGCAAAGCTGGCACATTAGAACCACTTTATTAATTTTGGGTGCACACACTGGGCCTCATTCATTAAACTTTCGTAAATATATGAGTAAATTTGGGGTAATTTACGTGTAAAATTGACCTTCCCGAAAACTTTTCTCTGGGATTACAAACTCTGCACAACACCGTGTCATAACCAGACCCGACACGACGACACAATAAAAGGTATCTTTTCCACGTTAATCAGAGTTTTTGTCCTAACCAGCTGTGACGCACGACAAGCGACAGCAACAGGGCATTCTATGTTTAGAATGGTTTCTATTTCTGCGAAGTCGCACCTGCCAGTGCAGTCACCAAATGGGTCTAAATTCATTCTTATTGCAGTACATTGAAGTTGGCATCTCACTAGCCGGTTCACAACAACTTGATCTTGAGGGTGTCACACACCTACTGAACGTTGTGCTTAAAAGTCTCGCTCTTTCAGACAGCGCTGTCACACACACACAAACACACACTGGTTCAGATTCAGAATGGCAGAGGGGAGAAATCCCGGCTCATTCCAGCTTTCCATCACCTTCCCTGTTAAGTGGAGATAACAACAGCAGTAAACGGCTAATTGACAACAGCAGTACCGGCTAATTGAGATGAATATGCAGAGTTGTTTCTAAAATATAATATTAAATGTGTGTTAATTGTAAGGTGCCCATTTAAAAACATAAAAATAACGATGCAAATACAAATCTGAGAATTCTTGTAACGTAAGTCCCAACAATCTGACGGTGTTTGAAGCGATAGAGACAGTTTAACCCTTTCGCACATACGATCAAACCGGTGTGATTACACTAGGCTGGATTCAGACGCGTACGATCAAACCGGTTTGATCTGCATTCATGCTGCTGTTTACCAGCAAAATCGGTTGTCATAATGAACCAGTTTCCCAAATAAGTTTTTTCAACATCACAATATCTTTATTTATATTTCTTTATCTTACTTTCAAACAATCACTAAAATTATAAAGCCGTTACCGTCAGAGCGCACTGTTTAGATGCAGCGCTGTGGCCATGTTTTCTGACGTCAAAGTATATACAAACTAGTCAGTCCACTCGAGCCTTGTCCCATTCCGTCCATCATAACCACTTCCGGGGCTGGGAGAGTGGAAGGGCTAGGTTTTTAGAACCTTCTATGCTCCTCCTTTTGTATGCTTCTATGATGATACAAACTCGTATCCCATCTTGCATTGCAATGAAAATATGGCGGCACGCATAGCCAGCAAGTGCATTCGCGATCGCATCTTATCTATCATAATCAATCATTATAAACATCTAAAAACCACATTATATGTTTGATAATATATAATCTGTCCTCCAGTGCATCTGCTGTTAAGTGTAAGGTAAGATTTATTTTAATTACAGCGCGCATTAAAGAACTCACGCTGGGAGATCCGTCAGTACAGCAGAAACTCGCATGCGAAAAGGTTAATAATGTGCGCTCAGTTATGCACGTTCAATCATGTGCACTCTCAATTTCATTAATCCAACAAGCGTGCTCTCAATCTTTCATCAGTCACTCATCCCAGTGCTATTTTGTGATAACCCCATGTTTAAATCAGATATATACATTTGTCGCAATACAACTAATAACAGCAATAACAGTTTAACCTCAATAATGGCACCGCATCTTCAAGCAGTTGCTTAATAATTAGTGATTTGTCTTACAACAAAAAGCCGAACGCGTTACACAAATCATAGATACTAATGATTTCTCACTGGAGCAGTTTGAGCTTGTAATGGATGTAATGGACTCTCTTATTTTTGAACGCATCTATGCTGTGTGTGATGCTCTCATTGTGTTAACTGGTTGCCAGTAAGTCGCAATGATAGTGACAACAGACATCAACCTCTAAAAGTGTGACAAGGGGCACTTTAAAATTAATATTGGTGATCAGATCGGTATCTGCCAATCAGTTTTAAAATATCAGTGATAGGTATCAGCCTATAATTTCCTGATCAGTGCACTACTACCACTAACTTATGACAACAACAACCAAACATATTATTAAGCTGAAAAACAACTGACTCAAATTTCATTGGAGTTGACACATGTATTGGATGTTGAGAGAAAATTGAAAAATCACACCCGAATCTTAAAGAGAACTTGCCCATACTTATCAATAATTACTTTGAGGACCGTGTAAAAAAGCATTCTTGCCAAATCACTAATGGGCAATTCCACGGAAATGTCAACCATAACATGGAAAAATAAAGTTTTAAGCAAAGGAACAAAAGCCCTTTTAAATAGTTCATTTAGGTCTATATTTTACTGTATTATAGCGCTATAATAAAAAAACTTTTAGGAAATTGCATTGTTTATACAGCTCTTATGAGGGGTGCAGCATTTCTAAAATAACATTTTCAAACAACCATATTTCATGGTTGCAAAAAAGGAATCAAAGGACTCTTTATTTTCACTTTGTAAATAATAATAATGTTCCAGAAAAGGAAATGTCTTAGAAATATTTACTTTGTCATAAAAGTGCTTCAAAGTGCTTAAATTATAAGAGCCACATTAATGATGTTGCTGCATTTTTGTGCCATGTCTGTAATATTTTATAAGTTAAGTTCATATCACTCAAAAAAATATTCAAATTAGTTGATACTTTCTATACAAAGCCAACTTATGTCAATGTTAAGAATGATGAACAAATGGTCCCTCTTCTGTACTTTAACGACCCATAAAAATGCTTTATGAATGTGACAGTTATGGACATTGCATATCTTATCATATAGATATCAGTGATATCAATGAGAGAATCAAACATCCACTGCTAGTTCTTTAACCATTATAATCCTGATAGATAGCTTACTATTGCTTTTATCTGTGGTGAGTTCTGTATCTATAGCCAACATTAAGGAAGGGAACATTTTGACTTACTTGGCGATTTTAATTGTAATTTGATAAACATAATCTAATATTGCTGCGCTGCTCAGCCACTAGAGGGCACTGCTCACTCACGCAGTGCTGACTGAAGCGATGAATGCAGACTATATTTTAAAACGCAGCCTTCTGCGGTATAGTAATCGTGTACGGCGATATGCCGATTTTTAAATATTACATGTTCTTAGGAGTGCAAACATTACTATATTCTGTGGCAATTATTATTCCTGGATTGTGCATTTCAATTCACAGAATTTTTACAAAGTGTGTGGTCTCCTAAACACTTGTCGATTTTTGTCACATACATAACGCAAGTTAATTTCCCTATCTAAACTGAAAAATACTTGACTAGACTGAATATTTTCTGATGTCTGGACTCTATCTACATGGGTCTGTGATTATACATATAAATGGTTTAATATACTGGCAATGAGTACTTTATATAGGAAGTTAAATGTCACTTTTTACAGCAAAGGTCACGTTCGTAATGCTATAATTGCCAACACAGGGCCCTATGATTTCAGCGATGCAGAATCCTGTCATAAAACTGAATTAACTATAAAATGTGGAATGTCACAGAATTTTACATATTTGGGATAAAATGTATGTATAAATGCACAATGAATCAAATTAAAATCATGATGTCCTAGTGTGATGACTAAACCAAAAAAGACTGAGATTTAATTATTTAAATATACAGTCTGCATGAGCTGAGCGCTTCAACAGTAAGTGAATGTGAGAAGCCGCTGCTTATACACTAACCGCATCATTAACATCGCACGCGCCCAGTGTGTGTATAAATGACAAAGCACGGAGCACTTTATTCACAGTGAAATGCGTAGCACATGCAGACTATATACTTATATAATTAAATCCTAGCCTTCTGCGGTTTAATAAGTGCATTAGCCCATATAGCAAACTGCTTTTCCGGAGGCAAGAAGTGAAATCTTCAAAAACATCTGGTTTTCCGCCAAAACGCAAACTCCAACGTTGGGTTCTGCATTGTGCTGTGAGGATCAGTATAAAAGCACTTAATGCAAATAATGCAATGGCATGTTTAAACGTAATTGTTCTGATCTCATTTGATTAAAATTCTATCAATTCATTTGATTAGACAGTTTTTTTAAATAATAAAATGTAATTACATTTTAAAACCCAAATTCAGAGAAAATCAAATGTAAAACATGGAATTTTGGAAAAATTTAAACGGAATTTGAAAAAACAAAAAAACAGATTTCATAGCTACTAATGCAAAATACTGCTTATTACTCACAGAGAGACTGGTGTACTTATTTGGTACAAGCACACTGATGGCTATCTTTTGCGTGTGCCTGTGATTTCAGAGTTACTTCTATTCATAGACTTTCAGTTGATTTTACAGCACGGTTGAGGCTTCTTGACTGTTAACTGAGATTTTGTGTGCCGCCACACAGAAACTGGGACCACATTTACTAGCCCCTCTCTGAACTATGATTTTAGTATAACAAAAAATAGATTTGCAGTGGACAGTTTAATCCTCAGAGGTTGCCATTTCATCTTTTAAGGTTTGTGACACTGTTAAGATCTATTATGAAACTCTAGAGAAGTCACTGAGATTACTAGTCTTTTTCTTAGGAGAAAATGTGAGAAACTGGAGACTTGAGATATTAAAGATAAATGTATCTGTTTTTGAGTTTCCACTGAGCAAAGCTATGACACTGATATAGCTACTTGTCCAAATTAGACTTCAAATAATCAAATATCTATGTCTATCAGAATTTAAAGTTTTGTTTGGCCAATTTTATGTCTTTGATCCTAACCATCCAGCCAAAAAGAAAAACTATTTCTCTTATTTTCTCTCAGGTTGCTCATTTTGAGCAAAACCCCTGAAGTACATGGGTAGGCTATAAGAGAGAAGTCAGTATATACAGTCCTTAATGCAGCAGCCAAAATTTCAATGAGCACTGTACCTAGACAAATGACTCACAGCCAAGCTTACATGCTTATATTTTTGTCTGTCAACTTCCAGTTACTAGGCATGTTTCTGAGACTCTCAGCTCAAGGTAAAGGTGAGCATAGGTGTGGTCCTGTGAAAGGCACATGTGTCTGCAGGTGGAGGAGGTAGGGCAAGCCAGGGGGAGGGGGGTTGGGAGGCCGGGGGAGTCAAACATTGTTGTGCCTCAGCAGGAGCTTGTGTTCCTTACTGAGACCGTTTTGGTGAAGAAAGAGAACCGAGAAAGTGCAGGAGTGGCTGTTGTGTGCATGCCAGAGTGGCAGCAGAGTGTGAGGCCGGCCCACCGCAACTCTTCATTTACACTCCAGGGAGAGCATCTGTAAGCCACTATGGCCACCATGACAAGCACACATCATATCAGAGGCAAGCATGTTGTGAAAATAAATGCTCAGAGTTAAAGGAACGGTTCAGACAAATACCATCATAATTCACTCACCCTCATGTCATTCCAAACCCACATGACTTTCTTTCCTGTGTGAAACACAAAATGAGTTATCTAGCAGAATGTCCAAGCTGCTCTGTCCCTGGTCACCTTTCATTTTCATTGTATGAAAGAGAATTACCATGAAAGTGAAGGGTGACCACTCTGCTAAATATCTCCTTTGTTGTTCACGGAAGAAAGTAAGTAACTGGGGTTTGGAACTCGTGAGGGTAATTAAAATAACAGAATGTTCAGTTTAGGGTGGACTATACTTTTAAGTTTAAAACAAACAGCAAAGTGCTTAATAAATCCTGAAAACCAATCTCTGTATTGCCGAAAACACTAGGCATGTGTAGGAGAACACAGCCCTTGTGTTGACACTATGATCTAAACCAAGAGTGGACTAACCGGTGTTATTCTCAATAATGGTTTGAAAATCTGAGATTTGGAAGAGATCTGCATAACCACAGCATCTTCAAAACACACCCTATAAGCTAACTTATTTAATCACAACACTGCTAGCTTTACACTGTAAATATATATGGACATATTCAAGTAAGCACATTTAAACGCATCTCCCCCAATCTCCCAAATAAAATAACGATATAATTTAAATTATATCATTATATAATTTAACCTCTTCAACTTTGAAGCATTTTTGGGCTGCCGCTTGCAATTTTTTATACTCAAATTTAAAAGCTCACCAGTCACTACTAATTGGACAAATTGCCAAAACGTGGTCCCAAATAAAAACAATTGACTAGATTTATTAATAATATTGTATTTGTTTACAATCTTATGATGAATAGATTTTTTGTATCTTTTTTTTTTTGTGCTAATTTTGTAAGCATGTAATTCTTGTTCTGTTCACGCCATCTCCCTCCAAGAAGTCTTATTTTATTCCACTAAATGCTGATCTGAAATGTAGGTGGCGCTCGAACACATTTTAGCCCGCACAGATGTGCTCGTCCATAGATACTGTCTCATTTTCAGTTCATGCATCACCCCCATTATTTCATTGAATATCCCGGCCTCTGAGTGGACTAGAAGCTCAATCTAGATGTCATTAGAAAGCTGAGATCCTCCCCATTGCGATGATGTATAAAATTTCATCATCAATAGTCAATAACATATATTTCCGATGATTTGTTTAGCATGCTTGTACTGCTGGACCGCACATTTTGTTCTGGACATCTAAGAACAAAATGTTCTTGTTGAATTATTCATACAAGTAAGCTCACAGACAAGTTTTTTTAGAAAACTGCAAGGTAAAATCAGATATACATTTTTTAGCTATTTGGGGCTTACAGCAGCAGTGAGCGGTGTATAAAAGAGACGTTTGTATTTGATGTCTTACAGAAATCATATTTTTCAAAATCATATCTTTGTGATTCTCACTCACCCTTTTTTGCAACATAGCGGACACTTTTAGCAGAGATGAAGAGTTAAACCTGAACATTTCTTGACATTCACTCAATAATAATACAAAGGGGGGGGGGTTGTGTATCAATGCTTACTGATGTTTACATTATTCTGAAAGCAACATGCTAGCTTCGAGCTAACTCACAAGGACTTTAACAATGCGTTTTATATCAGAAATTAATAATGATGCAACCCTATAAAATTCAAGAATTTCAAAATGGTCAATAGTGAAACTACACATTACAGCTCAGCAGCATGGCTATTTTAAGTTGTGACTGGTCTCTTTTTATCACCAATGAACAGGAAACATGTTTCACATGTTTTAATTCTGCAACACACGTGTTACAAGTGTTAAAAATATAGTTTAATACATCATAATCATTGTTAAGAATATTTCAATACATCTCATTTTGACCTATTATGATACTTTTTTGTCAATGTCACAATTCAAAAATTAATGAACGCTAATAAACAGAAGTTCTAAGCACCTACCATCAATGTGTGCAATGCTAATCTGCATAAACTGACAAACTGTTGCTTCATTGTTTAATATTATGAGAACAATTTCTCTGTGAAACCATCTGTTCAAACTGTTAACCAATCTGCTCACACTATATATATATCTAACCTGCGGCTGTGGCAATCCGGTTATGTCTTAGATGTGATTTTGCAATTTAAGGGTGAGAGTAAATAAGGTCTAGACACAAAGGGTCAACACATGACTTTGAACAGTCATAACTTCAGGATTACAACATCTCTGCTCCAAGAACAATGCATGGCTTAAGGTAACAAAGGATGCATTAGTCGCATACATTGTACCGTACAACACATCACCTACAGTGATAACAGATGAGATAAAGACCACGCCAACAACAATCATCTAAAACCAGGTCTAGGCAGCCCAATCCGAGCATTGTTTAATCCTAACATTGGTACCCTGCTGGATGGACATCAGTGAATGAAAGGTAGAACAACAAAAACTACACATGTGAAAGTGAACCTCTCCCTCCAAGTTACCTTCAAATGTTCTCGTGTTTCAATGCCTGTTACAGCTGAAAGCACATCTGTCATCACAGAGATGGCTAGACTCTGCACTAGACAGTCAACCGGTCTGCCATTCCCCACTGACGTCAGTGGCAAAGATCTGTGAGAGTTGCTTGAATGGCCCAGTCTACCACTAGAGTACTCGGAAAACACTCGGTTGAATTCTTTCACTGACATGGTCCTTTTA
The DNA here is from genome assembly GCF_019703515.2 of Myxocyprinus asiaticus. Taxonomy (NCBI): domain Eukaryota; kingdom Metazoa; phylum Chordata; class Actinopteri; order Cypriniformes; family Catostomidae; genus Myxocyprinus; species Myxocyprinus asiaticus. Next base: position 23,537,597 of record NC_059374.1, on the reverse strand, counting down.
AAGCCATCAAGAGTAAATGGTAGGTGAGTGTAGAACAAATAGTGGTTATTGATACGTTTATTGAACTTTCCCAAGGTTCTTTGGTTTCCAATAATCACGTTCTATGAAAAAGTCTGAATAAGATCAATTGCAATTGACAGTGTGATAAAGTTAAACAACTTCTCACATAATTTGAGCCCCAGTCTAAAAAATAATAATTACATAGCGTTCTTTTGCTCAGCAATGAAGTGAACCAGTCACAAATAGGGCTGGGAACAGTTACAGATTTCTCGATTAAACTCCATTCCATTCTGAACTTGATTTGATTCCGATTCATCTGGGTATCTTTGAGTTATGTCCATTTTACGTTTATACGAAAGAAATTCTCTCTCAGCTAATGCTTTTAATTATAAAGGGGACCTAACTTCATACATTACAAAAATATTCATTTTAAACATTTTATCATTAGTTTTTTTTTTTTTTTGGTCACAATTTCCATGTATTCCATCAATAAATATGTCTTGAAATTGCATATATTAAATGTTATATACACACACACACACACACACATATATTAGTGCTGTCAGTAGATACATTTTTAATCATGATTAATCTAATAATTATTTGTAGTTAATTCTGATTAACAAAGATTAATTGCAGATTTTGAAAAAGCTGAAATTTGACCCAATATATACTTATTTTCCAGTTAAAATGCATTTATTTCCATCTTATGTAAGAAAGCAAAACAATATGCGACAATATAATGGTTTATTAACATTTTCCAAACAAAACCTTCCACAGTATAAAGACAGAAATGCAGTAAATATAACCAATTCAAGAAACATTAAACGTTTCTCAAAGTCTAAGTGGGAGGTTAACTTCTTGAAAGAAATATTCTCCCCATAGGTTGCGTTTTCATTCTAATGGGCATTAAATCTCTTAAATTCTCATCCTCTGCTGGTAGACTGTGGCTATCCGCTTTGCTAAAGCAATCATGAAGCTGCATTCATGAGTCGCGTCAGAGCGTCAACGCCAGCGTCAAACAGCACCTTGAACTCCCCGCTTGCAGAGAAGTACGTCACATTCTGCGCTTTGGTGATAGTTAAGACCTGACTGTGGTAATTAAAAAGTACCTTTCATAGGTTCCATCCTGGCTTTTTTGTACATCAAATAGCTTTAAGAGTTCCTTTCTCCATCATTTTATCAATGACAAGGAAGCTCTGTTCTGTGTGTTTGTGGTGTGTCCATCAGTGTAATGCCTCCGGGCGGACACATTACATAGGTTCCGCCCTCCCAAGAAGTTTTTATATTGGTTAATGCTGTATTAACAGTAAATTTGTTAATCGCGATTAAGAAAAAATTAACACGTTAAACTTTAATTAACTGCATGCCTTAACACATTAACTCCAAAGGCACTAATGTCTATATCTATCTATCTTAGCCTATCAAACTCTGCATACCAAGCAGGGGAAGACTATAAATATATAATATTTATAAATATATGATTAATATATGAAAATATGCCATCTATAAATATATAATTTTTTTATTTATTTTGTTTTTTTTAATGTAACTGCACCATTTTACAACGACAAGGCTAAAATTATCCTAGCAATAGCTACCAGGGGTACGCAGTGTTGGGGATATTTTATTTATTAATTATTTTTAAACTTATCTATATGCCTAATAATGCCTTACATCGAGCTGTTTTGGAGATAATATGTAATATATCTTATTTTTGAACATATCTGGTGTGTGATGCTGAACCATCAGTGTTTATTGTGCCTGTGTTACGGTGTCACAATGACACCTCATCTGTTCATATCACTTATCTCTACACTTTTTTAAAGATCAGGGGTTCATATCCATTTTCTCTCTTTCTCGCCATGCTAGATAATTTCTCAATGCTCTTCTTTTGCTGTAGAGTGACTTTTCTCCTCTAAACGGAGAGCATGCACGTGAATTGAGGTTGAGATTGTCACAACAAATACAAACAACACAAAACTTGTCAGTCATTCGATTTATAGAACATCTGTTTGCACGTAAGTCCAACAACTGATGGCATGCAGGTCAGTCATATTACTTGAAAGGTAGGGGGCGCTAGAAAAACTAGACATCATTCATGACAGAGCTGACGGGTTTTTTTTCTGTCACCAGATGTGGAAGAACGTCGCTAAAGCAGACTACAAAAGTCGCTAAAATTGTTGCTAGTCGCTAGATGGCTCTTTTACTTGTTATGGGTGGTCAAAAAGTAGCTAAATCTAACGACAAAGTTGCTAAATTGGCAACAGTAACCTAGTTTCCATCCACTTTTCGCGCTGTATTATCAACAAAGTGAAAATGAGTGAAAAGAAATTTGCCGTCTTCTGCTCGTTTCCATTCAAATGGCCTTTTAACGATACAAATGGTGTGTGTGATGAAGTCATGCTTAAAAAAAAAAACACTGTCGCATACGCTTTGGTTTATCGCAAAAGAAATCTGCCATTAAGCCGTTTCCATACAGAAATGCGTTTATATCGCTAATTGTGTACCTTTCGCCACCCACGTGTTCCTAATTTTTTTCTCCTGAGGTCTTTGTTAAATGGGGAGAGTATTGAGACAGTTCATTGAAATTAGACAGCTTACTATCATTTTAATTTCATAAATAAATGCAATCAGAAGCAGGAATTGCAGTTGAATGGGAAGAGTTGCCCTTCTGATAGGACTGTAATATTGGTCCTGATGTTGTGCCTATCGCAGGTCGCCACCAGTTCTGACCCGAAAGCGAATCATCATGGCCCTGTTCAAGCTGGCAATCTGCATCAAGTAGTGAGGGAAATTTTCGGTCTTAGTATAAGGACCATCCATCGATGTGTATATGCTGTGTGCACAGCTATTAAAGAAAAATGGATGTGGTGTAATATCAGGGTTTACATATATGATACATTCCTGATATTCAATAGGCTATTTTGAGCAATCATCTAATCTAAAGCATTGCCATCACAATTACATTATGTCCCACATATTTCTCCAGCAACTTTTAACGACCAACTGAACTTGATTGTCTTCTAAAATTAATTTTAGCGTCATAATGCAATTTACATTTTCTGAAGAATCTCAGCAAATGCGATTCGAGGTAAAGAGGGTTAGATTTAAAATATTTAAAAGTTTTAAAGTGTTCAAAGGCTCATTTTCTGAAAGTGAACTCCGCATTGGACAAATAGTTTTGATAGTTTACAGTCTTGAAAAAAAGTGTAGAACATTCTGAGAATGTCATTCAGCCGCTTTTTTCATCTACAAGCCTAACAATATATTTTTTTAATTTGGTAATTTATTTTTTTTAATTTATTGCTTTTTTGTTTGGTAATTTATTTTATTTAATACAGGAAATTTTGCCGGCATTTTTTCAAAAGTAAACTAAACAATAATTTCATAGAATTGGGTTATGTTAGTGTTCTAAAAAAGCTCACTGAAGCTTTTCTCCTAGTATTGTGTATTTATTTGTAATTTAAAACATCTTTGTGCACAGAAATGATATGATTTTTGTATTATGGGCTAATTCCATGACTGTCGTCTATTATTTTGAATGGTGTGGAAAAGCAACTTTAATAAATAAACAGATGACTACCATGATTAAATTAATCACAAACAGTGGCCATTCATTTGTTCTCTGTGCACCTGTTGATGCCAGGTGCATGAAATTTGTGTTGGCACTCCTGGAAGTGTCATGACGCAGATGTATTTGCAGCATCGGATCTGTGCAGGTATGCCGTTAAGACCAATCCATAACACTAATGCTTCACGTACAATAAATTGGCTTTCAAGGATGTATACCTTGTCGTCATGATTAACACAGGCTAACGACTGGGGTAAATTCTGTCATGTGACACTATATTTTTGCGTTAATGCCAATTTTCTCGACAAAAAGTGTTTCCAAACCAGATTTGAGACATCTAAAGTATCGACAGAGTTTATGCGCTAGAGTTAAATGGAAAAATATTATGTCAACACTTGTTAAATTTTAACTATAATTTGCATTTCCATCAGCTATAGTGGTAAACTTTTTGATGCGCTACACCTTTTGTCGCAAAAAAAAAAAACCCTTGGATGGAAACCTAGTTACTGGCTCCGAATCAGGAACACAAGCAGGAGTTTGGCGCAAGCCTCTGCTGACTCCCGCGAAAATATACACAATCAAGTATAAACTGTGATAGTGAACGCAAAGTGCTCCGGTTTCAATTTAAACGATTGCGTAATGGCAAATATTCCTTGTTCATACATGCAGTGACACAGAGGAGACGTACGCTTACTTTATTTCTGTGGAGTGATGAAATTATTAAATGAAATCCCCAAGGTTTTGCTTCATGAGAAACAAGGGCTCATGGGTTTAATCAGAGCATTAAAATAACATGTGAAAGTGACGTATTTTACTACTGCATATATCATACTTTTATTTAAAAAAATATAATGTAAAATATGAGTTTAAAAAAAACAACAGTGTAAATGTAAAATCAACCAAAACTTAAGTTGACCAAAGAGATACATATTTTAAGTATTTACAGGTATTTTGATATGTAAAACATTATTTTTCATGTCATTCATAAGTTGCTAAAGCCTTAAAAGGAAACCACATATACCTATTTTATTACTTGATTTTTGTTTCAAGTTAAATGTGTAAAAACAATTATTTATTGTTTTTTTGGATTTTCTCCCCAATTTGGAAGGCCCAATTCCCAGTTCCCAATTCACTCCAAGTCCTCGTGGTGGCGTAGTGACTCACCTCAATCCGGGTGGCAGAGGACGAATCTCAGTTGCCTCTGTGTCAGAGCCCGTCAATCCACGCATCTTATCACGTGGCTTGTTGAGCGCGTTACCGCAGAGACTTAGTGCGTGTGGAGGCTCACGCTATTCTCCGCGGCATCCACGCACTACTCACCACGCACCCCACCGAGAGCGAGAACCACATTATTGCGACCACGAGGAGGTTAACCCAACGTGGCTCTACGCACCCTAGCAACCGGGCCAATCAGTTGCTTAGGAAGCCTGACTGGAGTCACTCAGCACGCCCTGGTTCGAACTCGTGACTCCAGGTGTGGTAGTCAGTGTCTTTACTCACTGAGCTACCCAGGCCCCGTAAAAATGACTTCTTAAGGAGTATGAAGCACACATGCAGAAAAAAAAAACATACCTTAAGAAATATGACAATTATATGACAATTAATCATGAAAAACCCTTAAAGAGACAATTAATCGCCATTACCCTAAAACAGAAAATTAATCATCATAATCGCAATTAATTGTTTGACAATTAATCGTCAGCCAAATTTCATAAATGTGACAGCCGAGAATCAGACTTAATGACCATAAACCTAAATTAACTGCATCACACACAAATACATACATAACACTTAAACCAATAAAAGTTGTTTGGGGTTGACATACAGTAGCCTAGATTTAATAAATAAACAGATAGCAAAGCTCAGATAAGTCTCCACTTAAGTACATGGTAGAAACATCCCAAAAGCATCTTTGTCTTCAAAACACTGAACACATCTCATACCTGTCAGTGAATGTGGACCGTGAGTCGCTCATTTGGCTTCTGTTTTTAGCTTTTATTCGTCCAATTTTCGATAGTCATTTTCAGGTGCTTGAGAAGCAGCATCACTTTCTGCATCCCTCTTCAGTCGTGTAGATTTGTAGGGTTACTAATCACAAAAGACACGAAGTTAGTGAAGTCTGCATCCAGTTATTCGCAACAGCAATACAATCCCAATGTTTCCAGCCACTCATAAAAAGAGGCTAGTCTTTTCAAACGTGTCCAAAATCACATTAGAGATTAGACGACATGAAAGCATTTGATATTCGAGCCATTATTGCTCACGAGAGGTAGCAAGGACCTACAAAGTCAAATCAGCACACAGACTGTATTCATCATATTTTCCAGCACGAGCTAGCAAAAAAAAAAAGTTTTCCTCCCAAAATCCTCTCTGATGCCAGTTTAGCGTAACTACATATCTTGAAGTAACCCAAATAACATTTGGTTCTTACAGCACTTGTGCTGTTTACCAATAAACAAACATCTACTATCAGTCCGTAACAATAAACACTAAACCTAGACTACTCTTGCAAATCATGCATATACATCGATATAAAGCACAAAGTTATCATGTTGGGTCAAACTAGACAACTTTCCCAATGTTTTCGTATATTTTGTCGTATATTGTAGTTTAATCAATAACTCTCTCAATGTGTTCGTATCTTTTCCGTTCTCGTGCAGCTGCAAATTTACCGTCATATCCAGCGGCAGCTCCCAGATGATGCCAAACACTTCCGACAACAACTCCCTCGAAGTTACACTCCTTTGGAAATCAAAACACTTTTGTGACTTCCCCAGTACTGACGGTGTGCGTGTATGTCCACGGCCAACACAGCAGCAGTGTGAGAGTCGTGCCGCAGTCCGGACAGCGGGCAAGGCCTTTGCTATGCTAAAGCTAACGGCTGCCTCTCGTCCACTCAAAAGATGAGACGCGATATTTTCGCAACCATAATAAACAACAGCGAGCATTCACTCCAACCCCAGAGTAATCCAGGTAGGGGGGATTAATGCACTCATACACGTGTCACCCTAAGGATAGTTTCCATGGAGCCGCGACAAAATTAATTTTATCGTCAAAATAAACTTAAACACGCAATAAATTTCGCGTAGGTCATCCGAAAGCCTTTTCGTGGACAGAAAACGACGACTTCCTATGAAAGCGACGGTCCACGTACGTTAATAACCCAGTGTGGCCGTGGTAGGTTCCGGACCATCAAACTGAGTAAAGCTGAGATGTGCCGGATCGCTGCTGTGTCTCCAGCATTGGGACTGTGTCTCAAACCCTAGCGAGCTGCCTACCTAGACTGCATTGAACTCACACGTGCACACTCAACTGGGGTGACTCGAGCTTAATAGGTTGGCATCTCACTAGGGTTTGAGGCACTGCCCATGTTTTAGCGATAGTGATGATTCAAAGTTGTTTCAAAGATTCACTCAAACTTTTAAAGGACCGAGGACACAGAATAGAGCAATATTTCCAGAATGGGGTATAAAATATCAGGAGGGTGATTAAGCATTTTATGTGTGATGATGGTAAATGATGCAAAGATGACTGGTTTAAAACAGCTTATAAATGTGAGAAATGTTATTACTTCTTAATAGCAGTTTTCGGATGGCATTGGGTGTAGTTTATATTTTGTTCATTATGTCTTATATTAAGATTTTATATATTTATGACTGTCAAAAACATTGTGCAACCATGGTAATTCGGACAATACACACATTTAGTATTGTCACTTTCGAGATAATGTAATGTGTTATACACTGGCGGCCAAAAGTTTGGAATAATGTACAGATTTTGCTCTTATGGAAATAAATTGGTACTTTTATTCACCAAAGTGGCATTCAGCTGATCACAATGTATAGTCAGGACATAAATAACATGAAAAATTATGATTACAATTTGAAATTTTTTTTAAACTACTTAAATGAGTTCTCATTAAAAAATCCTCCATGTGCAACAGTGACAGCTTTGCAGATCCTTGGCATTCCAGCTGTCAGTTTGTCCAGATACTCAGGTGACATTTCACTCCACGCTTCCTGTAGCACTTGCCATAGATGTGGCTGTCTTGACAGACACTTCTCACGCACCTTACAGTCTATCTGATCCCACAAAAGCTCAATGGGGTTAAGATCCATAACACTCTTTTCCAATTATCTGTTGTCCAATGTCTGTGTTTCTTTGCTCACTCTAACCTTTTCTTTTTGTTTTTTTGTTTCAAAAGTGGCTTTTTCTTTGCATTTCTTCCCATAAGGCCTGCACCCCTGAGTCTTCTCTATACTGTTGTACATGAAACTGGTGTTGAGCGGGTAGAATTCAATGAAGCTGTCAGCTGAGGACATGTGAGGTGTTTATTTCTCAAACTAGAGACTCTGGTGTACTTATCCTCTTGTTTAGTTGAACATCTGACCTTCCACATCTCTTTCTGTCCTTGTTAGAGCCAGTTGTCCTTTGTCTTTGAAGACTGGAGTGTACACCTTTGTATGAAATCTTCAGTTTGTTGGCAATTTCAAGCATTGTATAGCCTTCATTCCTCAAAACAATGATTGACTGATTAGTTTCTAGAGAAAGCTGTTTCTTTTTTTTTTATTTTGCCATTTTTGACCCAATATTGACCTTAAGACATGTCAGTCTATTGCATACTGTGGCAACTCAAAAACAAACACAAAGACAATGTTAAGATTCATTTAACAAACCAAGTAGTTTTCAGCTTTGTTAGATATAATGGCAAGTGATTTTTCTAATACCAAATTAGCAATTTAGCATGATTACTCAAGGATAAGGTGTTTGAGTGATGGCTGCTGGAAATGGGGCCTGTCTAGATTTGATCAAAAATGACTTTTTTCAAATAGTGATGGTGCTGTTTTTTTACATCAGTAATGTCCTGACTATACTTTGTGATCAGTTGAATGCCACTTTGGTGAATTGAAGTATCAATTTCCTTCTGAAACAGCAAAATCTGTACATTATTCCAAACATCTGGCCGTCAGTTTATATATTTTAAAAGTTGACTAAATAAGTGTTATTAATTCATTGGAAAATGTGAGCCAATCTTTGCTTAAATTAAATAAATTTCAAGTTAATGAGTACAAAATTGTTTAATCGTTATGTTAGTTTGCCACATCCTGGACGTTTAAAAAACTGCAACTCGTTTATAACGCTTTACTTGTTGGACCTCTCACATATATTTGAATTTAGTTTTGTAATTGTTCTACATATTAATAATGTTAATAATCATTTTTATTATAGTAGTAGTAGTAGTAATATAGTAGTATTAAGAATATTATACTATTATTATGATCCTTGCCATTTAGGTATATTATTTAATCATTCAGTCTGAAACTTTGTATGTAACAATTTCACACATTATTGTGACATATGACATGATCTATTTGGCAGTAACTGACATACGAAAAGACATTACACCACACCCTTAATACATTAATAATGAAAAAGAACTGATTTATTGTAATAATGATGACAATGTTTATTGATTTCATCCAGTGGTTTGGTCAAGATCACCATGACAGATGATTAACTGATGCAAACAGGCCCCAAAAGTCATCACTCAACAATTTTAAAATGATTACAGAACAGAAATTTATATTTCTCTCTGGATTTGTTTTGTTATTCAAGTCATTAATCTTACACAGATTATTTAGCAATGTTCCACACAACATTTAGTAGTGTTTCATGGTTATTTCTGAATTTTTCACACACTGAAATTTAATGAAAAAGAATTTAATAGCAACATTAATAAAACAGTTCATTTATCACAAGTAGTATTGCTAATTACAAAAATATCAAATATTTTCATTGCTGAGCAGGTTAAACACTTCATGCCATATGAGTACAAATATATAGTTTTAGATTTGATTGTGAGAGTTTTGTAAATCTTGAATTAATCATAAAAAACTGATAATGCAAACTGAAAACTGTTTAAAGGGATAGTTCACCCAAAAATGAGAATCTCCAAAAATCACATAAATCAGCATAAAAGTAATCCATAAGACTCCAGTGGTTAAATCCACATCTTCATAAGTGATATGATAGGTGTGGGTGAAAAACAGATCACAATTTAAGTCCTTTTTACTATAAATCTTCACTTTCACTTCTTTTATTTTTTGTCAATTTGCATTGTTCATGCATATCGCCATCTACTGGTTGTGGCTGGTCAAAGGTGGAGATTTATAGAAAATAAGGACTTAAATATTGATCTGATTCTCACCCACACCTTTCATATATCGCTTCAGAAGATATGGATTTCACCACTGGATTCTTATGGGTTACTTTTACTCTGCCTTTATGTGATTTTAAAAACTTCAATGTTCTGGCCACCATTCACTTGCACTGTATGGACCTACAGTGGTGAAATATTCTTCAAAAAATCTTAATTTGTGTTCTGCAGAAGAAAGAAAGTCATACACATCTGGGATGGCATGAGGGTGAGAATATGATGAGACAATTTTCATTTTTGGATGAACTATCTCTTTAAGGGCTCTAATACAGCACAGAGGTTTTTTTCATGTGTATATTAAAAGTATAAATTTAACAACCATAAATACATTTTTTATTGGTCGATATCATGTTTAAAAAATATGTAAACATCTAAACATTAGCTCTAGAGCTATATTACTTGAACTTCCTCGCCAGCTGAGGAAGTTCAACCTGCCACTGGAGCTGCTGACTCAGTTCTACTCAGCCGCCATTGAGTCTGTCCTATGTACATCTATAACTGTCTGGTTTGGTTCAGCCACCAAATCAGACAGAAGGAAACTACAACGGACAGTCAGGACTGCTGAGAGGATTATTGGTGCCCCCCTGCCCACCTTCCAAGACCTGTATGTTTCCAGAGTGAGGAAACATGCAGGTAGAGTCACTCTGGACACCACACACCCTGCCTACTCCCTCTTTTAACTGCTGCCCTCTGGCCGGCGCTACAGAGCACTGAGCGCCAGGACAACCAGGCACAAGAACAGTTTTTACCCTCAGGCCATTTTCCTCACGAACAATTAAACTGCCTTCAGGACTCCCATAGTGCAGTAATGTATAAATATGTCCTGTACATATGTAAATTCACTCATATTTAATTCAATAACTGTACATACCCTACCTTGCACATACATTACCACTTGTACATGTACATATGCCATTCTATGTTATATGTCCTATTTATTTGTATGTCTATTTATACTCCTAACTTGTTTTATATTCTGTCTCTCACTGTAATGTTCTGTTTATACTTGCTTGTTTCTCCTATCACCAAAAAAAATTCCTTGTGTATGTGAGCACACTTGTCATTAAAGCTCATTTTGATTCTGATATTAGCTGGTATCTTTGTTCTGATTCCAATTCTCACCTTTAGTGTTAGAAATGAGAGGCCAATCAGCTGGTTGTTTATAGATCTTTCAGTCTCTCTTCACATCCTGCCCATTGACATCTGACATCCTCTGCTGATTCATCCAGCACTGGTATTTGACCTGGGATTTGCGGTATGCGAAACGGGCAATGTCAGCCATAAACAACCAGGACAGGGCGTACATGGCCAAACCACCACATTTAATAATGAACTTTGGTCTCTGAGAGATCAACTCACAGTACAGCATGGTGCCGCCAACAAAAATCCGCATGATCGCAAACAACAGCACGAACAGGACATCAACCATGTCTCCAAGGAAGCTGTCATAGCGTCCAGAATGTTTCAAGAACCATCGAGTCTGGAGGAGGGGGTTGGTGATCTCACTGCCAAACAGCACAGCGCAGGACTCGATACCAGACTCACCCAGCCACAGTGTTAGCATTATACCTAAGATGCTCATGGTGTGATGGGCAAGCATCACCAGGCCTTCTGTACGGAAGTACACACACCAGGCCATGTCAAAGATGAAGTAGCCCAGACTGACCACCAAAGCAGTGATCTGCAGAGGGGTGTTCTTTGTACCTGCAAATGATGTACACACAGTAAAAAGTGAACAAAAACATTTTAAAGGGAATAGTTTACCCAAAAATGAAAATTCCGTCATCATTTCCTAACACTTATGTTGTTCCAAACCCATATGAATTTCTTTTTTCTGTGGCAAACAAAAGGAGATGCTAGGCAGTATGTTACGCCCGTTTCACACATGATCCATATGCAGTACGTATTTTTTTTAGTGCCCATGTTAACAGGTTAAAGCATTCAGACCGCATGTGGATACAACATGGCAATGCGTTGCAGGAGCAGTGCAGAAGCAGCAGCGCAGCAATCGTTTCCACACAGAGTCTATTTTTGCTGTGCTGCACGCGCTGAATTAAAGTGATGGCGCATTTTCCGTGGTCAAAATGAACACGGATTGACACGAAAATGTAGCAGTTTTACCATAAATGCATATAATTAAAATCTACTGTGTTTCACAGTCACCATACGACTTTCAGCCCTGGGTAAAGCAAAGCAAACCAAAACACACTATTACCAGGAGTTGGAAAAATAACAAATGCAATCAGAAGGATATCTAAAGATTTTTTTCATGTTAAATACACTACACAGCATGTTATATTGTGTGGGGGGGAGGGGGGAGACACTCACATCTCAGCAGAAAGCGTCAATCACGTAACAGGCTGGTGGTAAGAACTACACCTTACCTCACATTTGGAAAAACAAGACATAATGGATGACACTCGTCTCATCGTGGAGGTGGAAATACATGAAGTCCTCTATGACCCGCTGGATTTCTTGTATTAAGATTTAAATGCAAAAGAAAAGGCATGGGAGGCAGTTCCCTCGGCTGTTTGTGTGGATGGTAAGTTGTAATTTAAAATGTTTGTGATACTACCTTTTCATGTAAGAGAAGTACCATGTTTAAATGTTTAAAATCAAAATAATGGCAAACTACTTACCCATTGTTGTATTTGTGATATACAGAAGCCATGGATCAGTTGCACACTGCAAATGCATCTTATGTGAAAGCACAATCAAGCGTGTGCTGCTTCCGCACCGCATACGTACTGCAAACGGATCATGTGTGAAACGGCCGTTAGTCTCAGTCAGTGTCAGTATTAATTTTCACACCCACTTTTTTTTTCATAATTTTTTTGTCTTTTGACAAAAATATCCTTTAAATTTAGTCGACAAAATAACCAGTGCTGTTATAGTAACAGATTACATGTAATCTGGATTATGTAATCAGATTACAAAAATATGTGCATTTAATTAGATTACATTTTAAAGTACTTAGAAATCAGATTAAAGTTACTTTTTTATGGATCATATGATTACATATTAATCAGACAAAGGCAGTAATTTGTTTTAAATTTTTTTGTTCCCTTTCATTTTTCTTCTTTTTAAATATGTTAAATGTTAAATTCTAAATCATCCTACAGCTGATATGTAGGATGGTCTTTGTATGTTCGGTAAATCTTGAATTCTGAATTTAAATCTAGAATTGCACGCACAGACCTGATACTAGCCACCAGCCATAAATACACTGAAGATGAATTGCAATCCACACATAAATGCCAATCCGATTGCATTAGTGCGGTAAAGTTAGTTTTATTTTAGCGAATTGCTTTTGTACTTGGTTTCAAAAATGTACATGAATGCTCTTTGCTTTTCTTTTTTGTGAAATATAACTGATCTTATCTGTTTACGCACATGGATAGCATTTGTAATGGCAAAATTGCTGGAGAAAGAAAATTAAGTTCCTTTTCTATTTCACTCAGAAAAAGACAACTCACACACACACACACAAAACATACAAATTATCATATTTTGATCTATTAAGTTTTCTTTAATGTATTTAAGCAACACTGTCAAAATGGTACAAGTTTATCCTAATCAAATGTACGTGACATCAAATAAACAAGAATTAGGTCAGAAGTAATCCAAAAGCAATCAGATTAGATTATTTTAAAATGTAATCCAAGAGATTACTGACTACAATTTTAGTCATGTAATTTGTAACCAGTACCAATTGTAACCAGATTACAATTCAGAAGTAATCTTCCCAGCACAGTTAATAATGCGCAAAATGCCAAAATAAAGTTTTAAACAGTGACGGACCAAACTTTAACCAAATATTCAAATATTTTTTAATATTTTTAAACTAAGTTTATAAATTTAGTAAAGCAAGATATTACCAATAAACCAAGTGTTGGTGTATTGTTTAAATCTATCAAAAAACAAATTAGTGATATTTTCATCAACAGTATATTTTAATTAAAACCATTTGATTATCGTTATGATGGCTCTTTTTCATTGGTTCTTCGTTATCATTGACAAATTCAAAAAGTAATTTGTTGACAAGATTAACACTCAACGTTCACTTTTATTGTATTGTAAGCTTTTTTTAAGAAAAGGAGGGACTAGTCAAAATGTCTTTTTGTGGTAATCAACATTATGCCACAAATGCTGTCAATTGAGTTTAACTTGTATTAAACCCAGAATATTCCTTTAAGAGCTCCTATAAATATTTCACATAATCAATTTGATAACTTGATCCGTACATATGACACTGTCAGCACTAGGAATTTTGTTAGTCAGTGGATAAATACATGGATCAGTACATTTATAGCCAGGGCTGGGGAGTAACGGAATACATGTAACGGGATTACATATTTAAAATACAAAATATTAGTAAATGTATTCCACTACAGTTACAATTTAAATTAAAGCTGCAAGCAATGATGAACGAGCCCTCACACCCTGGTGCACGTTGGGGCTGCTGTGCCAGGGGAATGTCACTCCTATTTTTTTTTGCATTTTTATCACGTAAATGTTGTTAAGAGTGTATCACAGTGTAAAACATGTAATTTCCTTTTGCCAGTAGGTGGCGCTATGACTATAACTGAATATTGGCATATAGAAGTGTTCAGGCTGGGACTCTTATAAAACATGTAAAGTTTGGAGCAGATTGGACATTTTATGTTTGAGTTATTACAACTTCCTCTTTCATGGTGAAACATCGAAGTTTGTCAGGTCGCCACAGACACGGCGTTAAAAAAAAAACTCAAAAGCTTCGCAATTTAGCATCGCCAAGGCCTTTAGATTAGACTGACCGAATATGATGTTGATCTGATTTAATCTCTAGGAGGAGTTAAAGTATGAGGCCTGGAAATGAAGATCAATTTTATTGATCTTGTTTTAGAAACAACACTGCATAAGATATTTATGTTTTTCAGAGAATGTATTTTTAACATGTGTATTTTGTCTTACTGTACTAGCAGAGTTTTTATAGTCAAAACAAGTGAAAAAATCTACCAGTGCTAAAGAAATAATCCAAAGTATTTAGAATACGTTACTGACCTTGAGTAATCTAATGGAAAACATTACAAATTACATTTTACAGCATGTATTCTGTAATCTGTAGTGGAATACATTTATAAAGTAACCCTCCCAACCCTGATTATAGCCAGGCTGACTGATTGGTCTCATGGTAAAGTTTTCACCACTAGTACAAGGAGTTCCACATCAGGGAACCTGTTGTACAGGTAGTGGCTCTTTAAACCTCTCGGCTCTTTTTCTGTGTATTTGATGGTTGTTTTTATCACAATGGGATGGAACTGTCATACTACTGTCCAGTCAAACACTTAGTGTGTTATGTGGCATCTGCAATGGTGATAAAGCAATTTTAGTGCAAGACATGATCATATAACAGGCAGGAACATTATGTTATGACATTTACAATACATTTCATATGTTATATATGGTAGTTCTGATGACCACAGATACACTTTAATTAATACCATGGTACTGAATGATTACCATATTCACATACCATGGTATTAAACAATGACCATACTCATTTACCATGGTATTTATATGCCACTCCATGGTACTGCAATAATACAAAGGTATTACCATGGTACACATGAATAAAAGAAGGTATAACCGTGAATACCCCGTCCATAAAATCAGAGCAATACAATATGGATATGTTATACATTTTAAACATCTGTCTCTAAGCTACTTTACTCGCAATAGGATATATTTAGTTTAATGGAACATTGTCAAATGGAATATGACTTGCATGTGGGTTTCTTGATGTAGGCAACTATATGTCACACCCACTAGTGATTTTATAATAAAACGAAACGTTGACTTCCAAAAAAAAATAAAATAAATAAATAACATTTTCCAGTGCTGGATCGACACTAATTATAACACACATGAACAAAATGGAAACTCCTCCTCAAGAACTGGAGATGTTTCTTCTGCATTAGACACTTTCAAAAAGTGGTGGTGACATGTCCCACCCATAAATTACGCCTATGACTGAGGCCGTCATGCTGCCTAACATCTCCTTTTGTGTTCCACAGAAGAAAGAAAGTTATACGGGATTGAAACAGCATGAGGGTGATGAAATGACAGAATTTTCATTTTTGAATGAACTATCCCTTTAACATTGCTAATGGGAAACATATTACATATATATGTTATTCATCATACATATTAATATTTGAAAACTCTTGCCTGGGTTGGTGAAAGGCCACGGTCCATCTATGTATCCAATATAAGCAGTTATACAGACTGCAAGGATGCCATGAAACAGTGTAACTAGCCGACAGTTCCATTCATAGCCACAAGAGCCATTTGTGTAACACAGCAAAGCATACAGAGCGATCCATCCAGCTAAGCACAATCCGACTGCCAACACCAACAGTGACATCTTTATTTTGTAAACCTAATAAAATACAATAAGGTGCCTATTTAGATAATACATCACCATTTTAGAAATACTACATCATGCATGTACTCACCACAATGCTTAAGTAACTGTGTATCACAATTGTTCTTTTGCAAGAAGTAATATTGCTTCTCTTTGATTCTTCTGTAGAATAACCACTAAAACCACTCAAGTGTGTCTGGAGGGGTAGCACTGAATTTCACATCAACAGTTGAGAAATATTAGAGTCAGGGTGTGTCAAAACTAGACCAAAAGCTACTGAGGCAATCTTATCCACAGCTCTTTTTCCTAAATGCACAAATATTGCCACCTTCACGCATAAGCCATTTGAACTAGTCATGTCAGTATTAGGCTATTTTATCAATACTCAGGATACTAATATGAAATTGTGAAACAGTTAAACAGCTATAATTTATTAAATGAATGAAGTTTTTAAATGTAGTGACTGCAGTTTCATAAAATAACAAATAAGACTTCTTTTTATTTCTAATTCTAGTATAATTATACCTGATTATTATACAGGCAGTTTGACCTTATGTTAATTGAGAGACTAAAATGAATATTTGCACTTTTAAAAATGTATTTCTCACATCACAGGACTATGTAAGTGAACTGCAAAAAACCTAAAACGTAAAAATACATATTACACAAATATATATAAATTTACAGTTGAAGTCAGAAGTTTACATACACCTTAGCCAAATACATATAAACTCAGTTTTTCACAATTCCTGATATTTAACCGTAGAAAACATTCCCTGTCTTAGGTCAGTTAGGATCACTACTTTATTTTAAGAAAGTGAAATGTCTGAATAATAGTAGAGAGTATTATTTATTTCAGCTTTTATTTATTTCATCACATTCCCCATGGGTCAGAAGTTTACATACACTTTGTTAATATCTGGTAGCATTGCCTTTAAATTGTTTAACTTGGGTCAAATATTTTGGGTAGCTTTCCACAAGCTTCTCAAAATAAGTTGCTGGAATTTTGTCCCATCCCAGGTTACTGAGTTCAGCCTTGCTGAAGCACCCCAGATCATCACCGATCCTACACCTGGTCGTCTAATGGTTACACAGAGACGTGGAGAGGCCTTCAAGTCACAGTGTCTTGCACCCACTGTGAAATTTGGTGGAGGATCGGTGATGATCTGGGGGTGCTTCAGCAAGGCTGGACTCGGGCAGATTCGTCTTTGTGAAGGATGTATGAATCAAGCCATGTACAAGGTTATCCTGGAAGAAAACTTGTTTCCTTCTGCTCTGACAATGTTCCCCAACTCTAAGGATTGTTTTTTCCAACAGAACAATGCTCCATGCCACACAGACAGGTCAATCAAGGTGTGGATGGAGGACCACAGGATCAAGACCCTGTCATGGCCAGCCCAATCTCCAGATCTGAACCCCATTGAAAACCTCTGGAATGTGATCAAGAGGAAGATGGATGGTCACAAGCCATCAAACAAAGCTGAGCTGCTTGAATTTTTGCACCAGGAGTGGCATAAAGTCACCCAACAGCAATGTGAAAGACTGGTAGAGAGCATGCCAAGACGCATGAAAGCTGTGATTGAAAATCAGGGTTATTCCATCAAATAATGATTTCTGAACTCTTCCTAAGTTAAAACATTAGTATTGTGTTGTTTAAAAATGAATATGAACTTGTTTTCTTGGCATTATTCGAGGTCTGAAAACACTGCATCTTTTTTGTTATTTTGACCAGTTGTCATTTTCTGCAAATAAATGCTCTAAATGACAATATTTTGATTTGGAATTTGGGAGAAATGTTGTCAGTACTTTATAGAATAAAACAAAAACATTCATTTTACTCAAACACATACCTATAAATTGTAAATCCAGAGAAACTGATAATTTTGCAGTGGTCTCTTAATATTTTCTAAAGCTGTGTGTGTGTGTGTGTGTGTGTGTGTGTGTGTGTGTGTGTATACACACAGTACTGTGCAAAAGTCTTAGGCACATAAGATGTTTCACAAAAACATTTGTCTTAAGATGGTTATTTATATCTTCAACTTCAGTGTGTCAATAGGAAATATACATTTTAGACTCCCAAACATTACTTCTGCAAATATAATTGAACAGAAAAGAAGAACGGGGAACACTGCAACAGATGGCATGATCCCCACAGAGCCCCCCACTGAACATTGAGTCAGTCTGTGATTACATGAAGAGACAGAAGCAACTGAGACAGCCGAAATATATAGAAGAACTGTGGCAAATTCGCCAAGAAGCTTGTAATGTCCTATCTGCCAACAACCAAGAAAAACTGTGTCCAGGTGTCCCTAGGAGAATTGGTGCTGTTTTGAAGAAAGAGGTGGTCACACCAAATATTGATTTAGCTTTTTTATGTTTACTGGACTTTGTATGATATTAATTGAAAAATGAAAACTATTTATGGCATTATTTTTGAAGACATCCACTATAAGAAACAGTTTTCACAAGTGCCTAAAACTTTTGCACAGTACTGTGTGTGTGTGTGTGTGTGTGTGTGTGTGTGTATATATATATATATATATATATATATACATACACACACACACACACTACCGTTCAAAAGTTTAGGGTCACTTACTCATTCTTTATTTTTATTTATTTTTTCACATTTTCGAATAATAGTAAAGTCATCAAAACTATGGAATAACATAAAAGGAACTATGGGAATTATGTTGCGACTAAACAAAATCCAAGATAAATCAAAACTGTTTTATATTTTAGCATCTTCAAAGTAGTCACCCTTTGCCTAGAATTTGCAGAAATGTACTCTTGACATTTTCTCATCCAACTTCTTGAGGTATCACCCTGGGATGGTTTTTAAACAGTATTGAAGGAGTTCCCATCTATGTTGGGCACTTATTGGCTGCTTTTCTTTATTATTTGGTCCATCCATTTCAAAAACTTTTTTTTTTAAATAAAATTTTAGTTTTGTAATGAAATAAATTAATATGGTGGCACAATTATATTTTTGTCTACAAAACTAATTTCAAACATTTAAGCATACGCCTTCAGATCAAAAGATCTTTAAGATCAAGAGAAACATTTCAGTCAAGTGTTTCAAAACTTTTGACCGGTAGTGTTTATATATATTGTATAGATAGACAGACAGATAGATATGGCCTCATATTAATTGAGAAACTACACTGAAATATTTGTACTTTTAAAAATTCATTTCTAACACTATATCCCATACACATATACATATATCATTTTTAACATAACAAATATTGAAAAAAATAAATATATAAAATGATATTGATAAAACAATGCCATATTATTTATCCACTACTGCATAAATGTAAACTAAATTAATTATTATGAATAAATAAAATAAACAAATTAAGTGAAATAAAATGTACTCCTCCAAATTAAGTAATATTAGAGAGCAGCAAACAGTCAAAGAAGTTAGTTGCAAAAAAAAAAAAAAAAAAAAAAAAAAGAGATGGACTAAACAGGATTTAAGCTAAACTTCTGAGCTGTATATTAGGCTCATGTTAATGCCACACTTCATTTAAATGAAGACCAGCAGGCTAAATCTACAATCCAGATGAGAAACATAAAAACATCCCCGTTGAAATATTCACCTCAATAACATGTTCATAGGCCGAAGAGTTTATTCCGTGCTCAGCATGGATGCTCTCGTCCTCCTCCGCTCTCTCTCAGCAGCATCTCATCATGTACATAAAGTACAGGAGAGCAGCAGCGGACCTAGCGTGAGGATCTCAGTGTCCAGCTCCGGCATCGTATTGGAGATGGTACGCAAATCACCACACAAACAAAAGCCGCATTTCAGCCGCTCGCTCAGTCCCTCAGTTTGCCGGTCTACAGTGAGGATGACAACAAACAGAACACATTCTTACAGGAGGACGACACTTGCTGGTACGGACCGCAAAACACAGGTAAATTACAATGGTAACCATACCTACCGCCAAACTACAATTGTTTCTCCAGTAATTGTTACTACGGTAAAAATCCAAATATATTAAAATGTGATCTCCTTCTAACTGTGAAGTCGTAAAAAGCATTAATAAAACAGAAGCTTCCCTAACACTGTAAATCAGCAAAATTGTAACGCAAACCAAGGCCCCCACTTTGACCCGGCCATGATGCTAACCATAATTACCCTCAAAATACCATTATTACGGGCCGTTCACAACGAATGTGTTCGAAGGTGTCTCGAGACGCGTTTTTCAAAACTGAAGTTACTTTAAACTCGACACTGCGTCTCAACAAGCAGCGTAATGGTCTACCGTTTACACAGACGGACGTAAAACCATTTTGGGTTTGAACGGCTCCTTAAAGGAAGAGTATATTCCGGGTTCAATACAAATTAAGCTCAACTGACAGCATTTGTGGCATAATGTGGAATACCAAAAAAATAAAAATAAAAAATAAAAAAATAAAAATTCGACTCGTCCCTACTTTTCTTTAAAAAGCAAAAATCAAAGTTACAGTGAGGCACTTACAATGGAAGTGAATGGGGCCAATTTTTGGAGAGTTTAAAGGCAGAAATGTAAATCTTATCATTTTATAAAAGCACTTAAATACATTTTTCTGTTTAAACTCATGTATTATTTGAGCTGTAAAGTTGTTTAAATCGTTGTTTTTACAGTAATTTTAGGGTTTGTTGACATTACATCAAGTTTATATAACTTTACACAGAAAAGGTTAGTAAGCAATTTTATCACACTAAAATCATATTAACACACTTATTGTTTATCTCTTTGGCTTTACTTTTGAAACAGTGAGTATTTTAATGTTTACGGATTGGCCCCATTCACTTCCATTGTAAGTGTCTCACTGTAAACCACATTTTTGCTTTTTTTTAAAGCAAGGGAGGGACAAGTCAAAATTAATTTTTGTGGTAATCATTATTATGCCACAGATGCTGTCGATTGATTGAATATTCCTTTGATAGTAGAGTACCATACTGTTATGTAATTTTAATTAATTGATTTATTTTTAATGACATGGTGGCTAACACCAAGTTTCCACAGTTATATTGTAATAACATGACTGCATTTTGTTTTAGATAAATTATGGTTACCATGGTAAAATATAAGATTTATTTGTCGACTTCAATATTTTTTTTATTTTTTTTAGATCTTCAACTCTTTTAAACAAGAGTTTGAAATGTTTGTTTTAATCTAAAATATTAAATTTGTCAGCAAACAGATGGATAATTGGTTAACGCCTCATAATTTATCATTTTTTTTTACATTCAAATATTTGTATTAAACTTTGATTCAGTTATTTAGAAATACTTTATTAGGAAATCTGAATGTACATTACCAATACTTTTGTAACAAAAATAACTTGCTTAGCTACTAAAGCCATTCAATGAGACAGGTTATTACAATTGTAGAAATAACTTTTATTTAAATTTACTTCATATTATGCTCATAATCATAGGAAAATAGTTTTCATACTTTATTCATTACAGCTTTATCCTTAAAAAAAAAAAAAAAAAAGAAAATCAGTATACACTGCATCACCAAAGGCACTTATATTCCAAACAATGACTGTTGGTTGGTGTGGTTTCAGTTACTGAGATGTTAGGGGGAGGTATAATCTCAAACTACACTTTTAACATAACACAAACAAAAATTGTATAAATCAATTTGAACATTTTAGTACCATGAACTACACCCAAGTCAAATGTGGTATGTAAAATGTTAAAATTCTCACTGTGAAAGAGGCATATCATGTGTTGAAGGTAAAAGAAGGGAATTATGGATAAAAATGATAAAACACAGTTTTTCTTCATGATAGTGCTCAGCATGTGGATTTGGTCCTGTTTAATGAAAGCAATTTCTTAAGCTGAGAAATCTTTAATGGCATTTAATACCACACAAACGGCTGTTCCTGCTTAAAAATATATTAATCAAATTTAAGAAGGTTTTACAGCTCTGCTGATGTTCTGAGGTTCAAACTGATATTGACAGTAATGTTGCATAACCAGAAGATGGCAGTGTTGGCTATACAGCAGCGAAGATCTAAGCAGAAGTTCTATAAGTAAAGGATAACTATTGCCTTGTACTTCTTTCTCTGCATTTTCACGTCTCTGTGTTTTGTTAGAACATACACTTCACTGGACATGTTACTTTGGTTTCCTTGTGTTACTTTTGCAAAGTTTACTGTTCCCAACTGTAGTGTATATAGCTACTTATCCATACCTCAAATTGTTAACTTTGTTTAAACAGGGACACACTACATAACAGAGCTCATATTGATCCCAGTGGTCCTTAAATTATACGGTTATGATACCATACAATGCAAGCACAAATACACAAGTCTGTCCATGTGAAAATGAACACTCATACATACATACACACGCGCACACAGTCGTTAGAATCTCAAATTGTTGCCAGCATTAAGACTTGAGGTGAAATAATTCACATGATTGAATCTGACGGAATCAAATGAAAACAGAATGATTCAACAAATAGTGTTTTCCATCTGTACCAACATAAATCAAAGCATATATCTACAATGAACGTAATACAGTGCCCTTAATCTAACAGTCAGAACATACTATCAGCATACAAGGGAAATGAGCATGAAAAAAGGGCATTTTATCTGAACATGTGCACTGTGCTTAAAGGTACATTTCACCTAAAAATAAAAATTCTCTCATCAACTCACCCTCATGCCATCCCAGATATGTTTGACTTTTCTTTCTTCTGCTGAACACAAACCATTTGTGTGTGTGTGTGTGTGTGTGTGTGTGTGTGTGTGAATATTTCAGCTCTGTAGGTCCATACGGTGCAAGTGAATTGGTACCAAAACATTGAAGCCCAAAAATCACAAAGGCAGCGTAAAAGTAATCCATAAGACTCCAGTGGTTAAATCCATGTCTTCAGAAGTGATATGAAAGGTGTGGGTGAGAAACAGATTAATACTGAAGTCCTTTTATTTGATCAATCCCCACTTTCACATTCACATGCTTTTGTTTTTGGCAATTCGCGTTCTTCGTGCATATCGCCACCTACTGGGCAGGGAAGAGAATTTATGGTAAAAAAAGGACTTAAATATTGATCTGTTTCTCACCCATAACTATCATATCACTTCTGAAAACATGGATTTAACCACTGGAGTCTTATGGATTACTTTTATACTGCCTTTATGTGCTTTTTGGATATTCAAAATGTGACCCATTCACTTGCATTGTATATACCTAGAGAGCTGAAATATTCTTCTAAAAATCTTTATGTTCAGCAGAAGAAAGTCATACACATCTGGGATGGCATGAGGGTGAGTAAATGATGAGAGAATTTTCATTTTTGGGTGAACTATAAGTGTCTTCAATCATCTTCCACTGCAAAATAAATAATACCAGTTTCTAAAAGGGAAAAAAAGGAAATTGGCAACCTGACATGATCCAGGTAGTTTAAAGATTACATCTTGTTACATACTGACTAATTCACAGTTTGCTTATCCCAAACTCACTTGGGTCTGCATTTCAAGAATCACTTTTTTTATTTATACTTGATGGTAAGAACACGAATAGCTACCTAAATCCTACTGACCAGTTTGGATGCAGAGCCGACCATGAGACGTACTGCCGGACTGACAGTTCCCAATAGTGAAAAGCCTGGCCGACTGCTCTGAAGAAACAAAATTAAGAGCACTGTGCCACTCAAATGCCATAATGACAAGTCCGCCTTTAATCATGGCCCTATCAATCCTCTGTCCACCCATTCATTTGGAAAAACACAATTTCAATGTCACACTTCTCGGTGTAGAAACTCTATGAGTCTGAAGGCTTTGAGGTGAACAAACCCTTGGTAAAGGTCACATTAAATACATTTTTCTAGAAGCATAGTCTTAAAAGAAACCAAGCATGTTGCTCTAGGTCTCTTCCTCCCATAGGCACAGTTGTTTGTGGGGTACATTGTACGTAAACTGGTAGCCCTTGCTGCAGCTTTTAATGCCACATTTATAAGGGTTTCCCCGACCAGAGACGTCCCTGTTGCGACAGTATTTCAGCAGGCAGGGGAACCACTCCAGTCTGAGGTTGTAGCTACAGGAGCAAGGCTGCCACAGGTCCTTAACTGTCCCACAGCTTTGCAGGCCTGGCACCTCCACTGCTTGGGACTCGAACATGGAGCCATCCATGCCTACACAGAGAAGAATAGGAAATATTATTTATTGTAGTTAACGATAATTTTGCTTTAAGCTATGTAAGTCAGTTAAGAGTTACAACTGCAGATGTGTTCTTATTGCAACATTAATGCATCATCTGTACTAGGTTAGTTTACATTAAATAAGATTTCCTACAGATTGAATGGATATTTCTCCCCAAATTTCCACATTCGATGTGGAAAAGGGCTGTATAAGTCTTTTAGACCAGTGATATATTTAAGTCTGTCGGGCTTGGTAAGATGTAATTAAGGGACGCAGTAAGCATGCTTGCCTCTTTCAAGCCAATGTTTGACGTCAGCCTCGCGTGTGTACACGGCCTCCCGGGCGACGCTGCACATGTTGTGGATGTGGGCGCTGAGCTGCCACGTTCGTGTCAAGTTGACCACTACATCCATGCTCAGCATCTCTGTGCTTCTTTTCTCTTCCGCTGTGCGGATGGCTTGGGGATTTTTCTGCAAGGTTAGTAGGATAAAAAAAGGAAGCTTTTAGTGTTAGTAGTAGCATCGTTCTTTGAAGCTGGATGTTTCCAGTCTTTTGTCACACCTTTCATTCATATTCACACTTTCAAGACTTCACCTGGCCTCCCAGGACCTACTCATCAAAAGCCTTTTACAGCCTTGTTCCTCTGAGATCTCCCATTTAAAACATCACACCCTATAATACTTATTCAGAAATGCCGTTAACCCATTTGTAACAGGGGGGATTAAAATGGGAAAGGAGGCGGCGGGAACCGGACGAAAGTCATCAAAGTAATATTTTAACAAAAACTTAAACAAAAAGACAAACACACACACGGCAGCTGCGTGTGGCTCTCTCTCGAACTGCCGCATCTGGATCATCTTTATCCCTCTCCTCGGCTGATTAGCTAGATTGGGGGCCCTACCCTCCTCCTCGTCACACTATGATTTCAACTCCCACCAACATCTACGCTGCTCAGTCACTTCTGAGTCTTAGGCCTTGGCTATAATTCCATTTACTTCCATTCAGGAGTTTAGACCCATAAATATGTCTTTATATTCCTTCAGATTCGAATTATACAAATGCAGATATCTCCAGACCTCCTCACACATGCGCTCTTGACTTGCACATTCACTGTTGTTGTCTTTAGCTTCATCTACTGATGTTTAGCGGTGATTACATTATCTTCTAGCACTTCTTCGTGACAGCAACACCTCAAATGTGAGTGTTGCCACCTTGTGGGCCCACATTTTCCACGTGTCGTTCAATCTCGTGCAATGTCAAGCGCTCAGCCAAAGTATACTCTTTTGACTGTGAGCCCAAAAGGATGTTTTTGATGCATGAGCACTATGACTGCTTTGTATACTCTTCAACACAATCAACGGCAGGCGCATGTGCAAATGACGCACAAAGACGTGGACCATATGCATGTCTAGAAAAACTAGGTTGCACACAGACTGTACTGTGCAGATGATGAAGTTTGCATTATTCCCGCTGTGCATACGGACCACCGAAGTATACTTTGGCCTTAACTTTACAACCTTTCCACCCTAATGACTAGGACAAGACAGAACTCCAAACTGTGCATGCAGAACTCCAAAGAAAGCTCTGCAGAATCGCGAAATCTGTCATTCATAAAAGTTCTACACATTGCCCACCCTTTGCATGTTTGTTTATTAAATATTTTGGATAATTTGATAAAACTTTCAGCTACCAATAAGAGTATAGTATTCTCCCTTTCCCTTTCAAGGCAAGTCAGTCCACTCGGCGACCACCTTTGGAATTTTCCCAGGCAGCTTGTTTCAGTGGATTCAAGCGGCATAAAAGTTCAGCTCCTATCTACTTGAATGAGGGAAGACAGAAATCTAAAAAAATGGATGGTCAAGATTACAATCAAAGAACATGTTTAAAATCAGCAGTAAAATCTGACAACAATGTTATCATAAATTGTGCTTCCTTGGCTCAGATCACATGAAAAACACTTATTTCCAAGACTGGTCCAGCTAATGCGCATGCACATTCTCGAGTCAACTGACAGGCCTTTTCTGTATCTAAAAGGTGATTGGCTCTTTAACAAGTAAAGCAGGACTTCCTTTTCTACACCTGCCATACTGGGTGTTCTAATTTCTCCCATTTATTTTCATAAAAGTGGTCCGTCTCATCAAAACTGTCTCTGATTTAACACATTTTACACGTTTATATCCCTTCCACAGAATTCTGCAGATCTTCCCCAAAGTCTACAGATTCCGTCGGGGCCTGAATGACTACTCCCTCCCCTTTTAGCAGCCTCTGAGGGGACCTGGGTGAAACGGACTGACCTGTCGGAGTCTGGCCATGGACTCACTGGGGATGATATCATTGTGGTTGAGGCGTGTGATGAAGCAGAGCGCCTGGTACTGGCTCTGCCCTCTCTCCAGCTCTCCCAGGATCAGCGCCCGAAAGATCTTCACATCCTGAAAAAAAAAAATTAAGTTTACATTTATTTATTTGGCAGATGCCATTATCTAAATAAACTCGGCCTGTGTGTGTTCTCTGGGACTCAAACCCATGACCTTGGCATTGCTAGTGCCATGCTCTACTAGTTTAGGTACAGGAACTCCATCCAAATATGCCACACCTTCATTCTATTATTGACGTATCACAACAAATAATAAAGTCTTGACATTGGCTGTGTGTGGCTTCAACTTCCTCTGCATTTTATTCTGTTTGCTACTTAAATTATTGGTTTACAGAACTTTAGCAATTCTAATTTAGCCCCTGACCTTCATGCTTACAGTCAGATCCCCATTAGAAAATGTTTATAGCATATCAGCCCAGAACAACAGAAAGACTGTATATTTCAACACATCATTGGGTTGCTATTGGCAACTAAACCAGAGCTCTGGCAGCACCTCTGTGCCTATAAAGACTTCCATGTAAAGGCATTATGGGAAACCCCAGAGAGAAGAGCAAGGCCACAGACCCATCTACCCATTCATCAGCAACTCCTTGCTCTGGCATCACTATGGCTCTGCCAGCAGAAGAGACACTTTCACTCAAACTCAGACACCAAATAAAAAAAAGAAAAAAAAAAAAACACACATTCTCCTTACACCCTCCTCTTCTGTTTTTCACACTGTGGTGTCAAGCACAGAACCAACAGAAGGGTGCAAGCTTTCAGGGTTGCGCTCGAGACTAGGAGGTTTTCTTGGACAATCAAAACAAACAAGCCCAAGCTGTCTTTGAATGTGCTCTGGAGCTCTCATCCCATTCTCATTCTAGAACCTTCCATCTGGTTTCAAGAGTTGGTCAACCGTTGGTGATTCAAAATGTTCTTTTTAATATAAAGGGGGGAAAGAAAACCTTAGGCAGATATTATTTGCAACCCCAACCCTAGTGCAAATAATGGTAGCTATTATTTGAACCCCGGTCCAAATAGTGGCAGATGCTATTTGAACTCCAATTTAAATACTAACATACAGTATAAGGCCATCACTGCAGTGTGTTTTAGTGTCAGTTTATTGTATTTGGAGTCCCACAAAAAACCTACACCAAACCCTACCCCTAAAACTACGAAAATCAACAATGGTTTTACTAAAGTAACCATACTGTATTATATATACAATTACATATTGTACCATGTACCATGGTATTTTTAGTAAAACCATAGTAACCACTAAATTAACCATGGTTACTACAGTCATGGTTATTACTATAGTAAAACCATGGTTAATATCTGTTTGAGCTTAACCCTACCCCTAATCAAAGGAGCGAAACAATCTAGAAATGACTGATACGCAAAAGAGAGCCAACATTCCTCACGCCTCAGACAAGGAAGAAAACCAGTGCGACTGACGGACCCCACTCATTACCCTGAATCAAACCCTTCTCTGAACCCATTGACACTGTGAGGATCTTTAGAATCATTATGTTCATTTTTATCTACTCTTATAAGCAGTATTAAAGGAAATATTAAGAGTGGAGACAGGAAACAGGATGGACACAAGTGTGGGACAATAGAGCGTAACAGTGCCCGCCCACTTTTTCAGGAAGTATTTTTTCCCATTCATTTTTTACATAGGCTTTTCATTAAAAACCTCCATAAAACAGTTGTAATCCATGAACCAAACGCAACCAGCTCCGAGGTAAATCACAACATTACAATCTTTATTTTGAGGAAAAAGTATTTGAAAATCAGATCAAAACACAAAGGTACAAGACTGTGTACTTACCGTCTTTCACGAGGGTATGAACTACAGTGATGTAAAAAAGTATTTGCCCCCTTCCTAATTTCTTCTATTTCTAATATTCTTCAAATTGTTTTATATCTTCAAACGAGATATAACATAAAACAAAGGCAACCTGAGTAAACAAAAAATACAGTTTACAAATATATATACTTTTTATTGAAGCAAAAAAGTTATCCAACACCTATATCACCCATGTGAAAAACGAACTGCCCCCTAAAACTTAATAGCTGGTTGTGCCACCTTTAGCCTCAACAACTGCAACCAAATGCTTATGATAACTGGAGATCAGTCTTCCACAACACTGGTGGAATTTTGGCCCACTCTTCTTTGCAGAACTGCTTTATTTAAGCCACATTGGAGGGTTTTCGAGCATGAATTGCCCGTTTAAGGTCCTGTCACAGCATCTCAATCGGGTTCAAGTCAGGACTTTGACTAGGCCACTCCAAAACTTTAATTTAGCTTCTTTTGAGCCATTCAGAGGTGGACTTACTCCTATGCTTTGGATAACTTGGTCTTGCTGCATAAACCAGTTGGCCTTGAGCTTCAACTCACGGAATGATGACTGGACGTTCTCCTTTAGGATTTTCTGGTAGAGAGCAGTTTCCCTCAATTATTGCAAGTCACCCTGGCCCTGAAGTAGCAAAGCATCCCCACACCATCACACTACCACCACCATGCTTGACCGTAGGTATGATGTTTTTTTTGTGGAATTCTGTGTTTGATTTACGCCAGATGTAACGGGACCCCTGTCTTCCAAACAGTTCCACTTTCCACTCATCAGTCCACAGAACATCCTTCCAAAAGGTTTGAGGATCCTCATGGTGTGTTTTGGCAAAATTCAGATACTCCTTAATGTTCTTCTGGGTTAGCAGTGCTTTTTTTTTTTTTTTTCGCCTTGCCACTCTTCCATGGATACCATTTTTGGCCAGTGTCCTTCTGATAATGGAGTCATGAACAGTGACCTTTATTGATGCGAGAGAGGCCCACAGTTCCTTGGATGTTGTCCTTGGCTTTTTTGTGACTTCCTGGATGAGTTGTCGCTGTGCTGTTTGAGGAATTTTGGAAGGTCGGCCACTTCTGGGAAGTTTCACTACTGTAACAAGTTTTCTCCATTTGGAGGTAATGGCTCTCTCTGTGGTTCTTTGGAGTCCCAGAGCCTTTGAAAAAGCTTTGTAACCCTTCTCAGACTGACGTATTTCAATCACGTTTTTCCTCATCAATTCTGGAATTCCTTTCGACCTTGGCATAGTGTGCTACTCGGTGAGACCATTTAGCAAACTTCATGCTGCTGAAAAAGATCTATTTAGGTGTCAATTTGATTGAACAGGGCTGGCAGTAATCAGGCCTGGGTGCATCTAGTCCAGCTGAACCCCATTATGAATGCAGTTTCATAGATTTGGGTATTTAGTAACTAAGGGGGCAAATACTTTTTCATACAGGCCCAGTTGGTATTGGATAACTTTTGTGCTTCAATAATTTAATTGAAAAACTGTATTTTGTGTTTACTCAGATTGCCTTTGTTTTAAGTTAGATTTTGTTTTTATTTCTGAAACAATTTAGTATGAGATATACACAAAAACAAAAGAAATCAGGGTGGGGGCAAATACTTTTTCACAGCACTGTACAAACCCTTGAAGCATTGCAAATGATGTAACAAAACAAAAAACGATGGAAACCACTTGGTTCAGTCATTCACAGCGTGTGACTGGAGTGGGCAGTTGCTCCTGGGCACGTCGTGCGGGCTATGTTGGCCGCTGTTCTCTGATTGGTGGATTTCTCTCTCTGTTGTATTATGGGTAATGTAGTAATTCTGCTATCAAACATGATTTTTAAACAATGAAGTGTAAATATTGAAGACTGATGGCTTCAAAAGAAGCTTATGTCAATAAACAACCTCGGAGCTCATGGTAGTTCTGTCTTTAAAGGTTTATAAGTTATCATTGCAAATAAATTAATCTATGGAAGAAATGAATAGGAGTTTTACTTCTGGAACCCGACTGTTGTGCTGTATAGGTGGACGTTGAGTCACTTGCACATAAAAGCTTATTTGGACCGTCATTACTATCTGCACCACTGCAGCAATACAAATACAATACAAATGTCAAAAATGTCTATTGTTCCAACAGACTACTGGGGTGCAAATAGCTACTCTGTGTGGCAGGTGCTATTTACACCTTGGTGCAAATAGTCACTCCTTTAATAATTCCTGAGGTGATTTACTGAGGTGTGATCGCTTCTCTCTTTGTGTTTGCATCCGGTTGGACACCTTGATGGTGCCAGCAACAGTATCTAAGGGAAGTGGGGCTTAGTGGAAAGTCTGCCACATTACAAAGGACACAAATTTATATTAGAAACGATACACAAAATAGAAACACAGCAATTAAAAAATACATGAAAATTGCAGTTGAGACATTTCTATATATATATATATATATATATATATATATATATATATATATATATTTAACCAGCATATCACCCACCCCAAAAAGAGCTGATCTTGAAGTTTTTTGAGAACTTGAGGGGGAAGCCACAGGAATTTATGGAGGCTAGATTAAATTAACGGAGGAGGCAGACCTGGTAGAATTAACGCTCGTGTGACAGAACAATCAGAAAACACAAGAGGGGGTAGTAAGCATGTAGCTGTTATTTTAAGCTCAGACACTATAAGGACCTCCCAGTCGGCAGAAAGGCCACTTGGTTTAAAGAACGGAGAGAGAAAGAGGTATTGGTGAGGGGAACTGCTCTAGGCACTTAATTATAGGGAAGTGTTGGTGTCACTCCTTTGCAACCACCTTGATGACAGCAGGGAGAAACCCAGCAGCAAAGCAAATGGGCTACCATTCCCCTGTGCAAGCTGACAATACACAGGTAGACCATTCACACCTGCTGACGTGCAACAATCGCACTATAGTTTACAAAGGTTGAGCTGATATCAGTAGCTCAATCATTGATTTCGCTTTACACCTGCCCTTTATCTTCACTGCTTGTCAATTTTCTTTTTTTTCTTATCTGGAGTGTGTATCTTTTTCATTGTACCACAATTCCGAGAGCTTGGGGTCCTGTTACAATTCTCTCTGGTTGACCCCATTCCATGTTGGGACATGTCTAAGCCAGGTTAGTGGGTAAACACTTCAGTCAGGCTGGTCCACAGTTCATCTCTCCAATTCTTGAATCTCTCAAAAATAATAAACACAGGTTACTACATACTCATCCATTGAGTTCCATACCTTGAGCAGTTCAACCAAAATAGTCAGAAAAGGACCAGATTAGAGACTAAACATAAATTTTGGCATAACAGAGTTTATTTTGACAGTATTAAAGAAATGTATGCCATCTCTGAGAGCAAAGCAAACATTAGCTTCTGTTCCTGGTCTGGCTTCCTGCTGCAGGATCACAGTGTGTTTGTTTGGAATATGCTGACGTCTAACTGGCTGCTACAGCAGCGGCGCAAGCACAAAGCTTGGCACTATTCACACACTTCCAAATGCTGCCTATTATACCATAAAATCTGCCATCATAGATAGAATGTTGATTGTTATCACCAACAATAAAGGAGATGAAAGGTTATCGTTGCTGTACCTCCAAGCTTCACAGGTGAGATGAAGGCTGATAAGACTGTAGACATGAATGGAGTGATAGGTGGAGAACTGTGTAGAAATATTTCCTGTTGGCTGGGGATGCTATTGGCCTCAAGTGACCATTGCTATTACCAATGCATACCATGCAATTCACACTGCATTAGGAAATGCATGTTATATTATAACCGGTCCTTGTGTAGAGTCTGCATGACTTAATCAAAACACATTTGATCAAGCACATCCTTAAAATTAGGCCTACTTATAAATGGATAGTTATGGCACTAAAATATGATTGGATAAGCTATGTTTAACCTGCGACATCATATTCATAGCTGCGGGAATTAGAGGTGCTGAGGGTGCTGCAGCTCTGTTGGCGTTCCAGCCCACCCTGAGAAATGCTGTCAAAATAGTGTATGCATGAGAAATTGATGAAAATTCATTCATATTATTTGAAAACAGTCATATTCTGTATTAATGTCGTTAACAAAAGGAATGTCGAATATGTATAGGAGTATTTTTATTTCATAAACGATAACAAAGGCGACAAGATAATGATAAGAAGATAATGACAAAAATGTAATGATTTTAACTGAAATGTCTTTACCAAAATGTGAGAAAAAAATTATACTGAAAGAAATTAACAGTGCACTAACAATGTTTTCAGAGAGAATAATCAAGAAATACAAAAAGATCTGATCACCAATCACCTGTCTAAAACACGGAAAATTTGTAACAGTTCCTAAAACGATTAACACCATAACTTCTAAAAAGATAATGCTAATACTAGCTAAAATTTTATACTCTTTAAATGCATGCTATTATTTCAGAAAGGCAGGTTTTCACAAGGAAATGTTCGTAGAAACCTTTCAATAGATGTTTATACATTTTTCGAAATGTACTAATAATTGGTTAACGTTTTTATGCCCCCCCCTCATAGCTACTCATGGCTCATTGCTTTGTTTTGTGCTGAAGGTTTAAACAGATTTGCAAAGAACAATTGCTCTTTGGATCTGGATTTGTGGTTTATAAAAGACTAGCCTCTCAACGTCATGTTTCTTTGTGCCTCTTAAACATAAAACATTAATAAATCTGTATATTGAAAATCCATCTCCAGAGACGAGCGAGAACAATGGACTGTGAAAAAAGTTATTTTTTGTTTTGTAAATTCGGTCACGCTCAACACTACCATGTAGTGACATCGATGAATGATTTTAAAAACAATGTAAATTAAATGCTATCTGTTGTGCCACATTAAAGATGTTTATTTTGTGTTTGAATGTGCTCTCTGCTTTCTTCTGCAATAACTGACATGAAATATGCCTCTAGTGGAATTGCTTAAGATGCCTGTTTAGAATTTAATGCACATGTTGTCATTTAAATATCTCAGTGTTGTCCAACACATCTCAGAGAGGCAGCCCACAGAAAAGTGAATTACACAAGAGAAAGGAGAAAACAACACATTGAACTGCTTTCAATGAAACAATATCACTGTACACTGTAGGCCTTTATTTAAAGGAAGCATGCATAGGAACGTATTGGCAGCATAAATTATAACATGCTGCATATACATTACATATAAACACTTGCATGCATTACCATATCCAAAATGTGTTAACTATTGATCATTCTCCTATAGATTAATTTTGTTTGATGAAGGCATACTTCTTTTCACTTTCCACGACATTTCCCCAAAGGTCTAAAACTCTACAGAAGTACATGAACACAAATGCTTCTAGATCGCAATTTTTCTTATTCATTTTCCCCTTAGGGATTTCATAAAAGAGTTGTAAGCCATGAACCAAACCAACCAGCTCCGAGGTGAATCAAAACATTATAAACTTGGATTTGAAGCAGAGAAGTATCTGAAAATTGGACAAAAAGAGGGAATGAACTACAATCCCATGAAGCTTTATTAATGACATAATCAGATTAAGAGCGATGAAAATATTTGAAACTATTGATTAGAGGTGGGGGAAAAAATCGATATGTTAAAGCAGAGGTCGGCAACCTTTGCCACGCATGCCAGCATTGGCAAGAGGAGGGATAATCACTGGCACGCCAGCAACGTCGAGAGAGGAGTAGACTATTTTATTTATTTAAATTCCGCACCTGCATTCCAATCTACATCTTGATGTAATCCTTCTTCATGATCATGCAGCGTGTTGGGGGGCGTCGGCACAGCCATTGACCAGGAAAATAAAAAAAATGGCACTCCATGTGAAAAAGGTTGCCAACCCGTGTTAAAGCATTGTAATATTTTACCTCACGAAATTGTATCAATATTCACGTGCCAAAAACAAATAAATTTTTCATTAATTTCATGGTCATGGGGAAAAAAACTTCTATTATACCCAACTGATCTAGTACTTCAACAACAGTCCATTAGATGGCGCAGTTAATATACTTTACCACGGAGACAAAACAGAACTCCTTTGACATCAACCACAACACGGAAAAGGTGTAACATTTTTGTTTATCGTATTCATATCCAAAATGTCAAGTTCAAACGGGTCTCAAAGATCCAGAAAATGCATTGTTTATGTTGACATCACCAGAAATGAAGTCATAGCTCTTCTGGTTATTAGCGCATTAGCACGTTTTCCAGTGCTACAATATTGTGTGTTATTTTGTATCATAATTGTTACAGTCAAGCTCCAATACATTAAAGAAGCATAAAAGCACCATTAAACCCCTTTAAGCTCGGATGGGTTAATCAACATATTCATAAGTACAGTCTTGACCAACACAAAATTTCTTCTAAAAAAAAACTTCTATTTAAAGCTTAGAAGCTGTACTTTACAATGCCTGTAGGCATTATGAACAAAACTGAACAAGTGCTTTGAAATTTGAAGTCAAATCAGAAGTGTTCTGTTTTGATAATTTAGAAATAAATTTGCACTGCACATATTATTGTAATCGGTAAAAACATCAAACTGATCAACTAGCCATGTGTCATATGTTGTTG
This sequence comes from Myxocyprinus asiaticus, assembly GCF_019703515.2. Taxonomy (NCBI): domain Eukaryota; kingdom Metazoa; phylum Chordata; class Actinopteri; order Cypriniformes; family Catostomidae; genus Myxocyprinus; species Myxocyprinus asiaticus. The sequence continues at coordinate 23,502,501 of NC_059374.1, read as the reverse complement.
GAAAGCTCTCAAAGAGTAGAATACAACCAGCCTATTTGTTTTACTCACATAAATATAGCAAGTAATAGCTAAGTATATGTCTTTGACATGTTGCACGTAAACAGGTGTTGCTTTTATGCCGCATTTTCGCGTATAATTTCATGAAAAATAAAAGGAACATAAAATATAACATACCATTACTTTAAAGAGGTGATTATCTTTAAAACGAGCCCAAACACAACATAATCGGATGCATAGATCATTAGATAATCCACACAAAGTACAATGTGCACACAGCACATAACGCGCTATCTGGCTAAGAACATGTTAGCTTTCCTGGATCAGATGACAACTTTAAAATTATATAGTATGTTGTCCAGCATCATGGAATGCTAAACCAAATGTATTAGGATTCAGATCGCTGCAACCAAACGGTGAAAGTCATCCAGATATGGGCAGAGAGGATCTTTCACTCCAATTACATATGGCCACCAGGAGATGGTGCCAAGAACATGGCACAGACTGAATGATGGCTCAAATGACAGAATGGAACTGAATGAGATTTCGTTACTCATGCCTGCATGCTTTGGACAGAGAGCATACCGTTAGTCATTTTTGTATTTGCATGTGTAACTAGTTCTTATGTACAATTACTATGTTTTATTTGTTTGAAGAGGATTTTTGGACACTTGGAGACATTTTTGGACACTAGGATAAATTATTTTTGTAATGCTATAACTTTTGATTGAAATTTTACTCAGTTACAGGTGACATAACTGGGAACAAAACAAAAGCAGTATTTCCAGAGCCACCTTATTTACACCCGGACATATATACAAAGATATATACAGTTGAAGTCAGAAGTTTACATTCACTTAGGTGTAAGTCATTAAAACTCTTTAACTTTAAAACATTTTAACCACTCCACAGATTTAATATTAGCAAACTATAGTTTTGACAAGTCATTTAGGACATCTACATTGTGCATCACATACAGATTTACAGACAGATTGTTTCACTTATAATTGACTATATCACTATTCCAGTGGGTCAGAAGTTTACATACACAAAGTTAACTGTGCCTTTAAGCAGCTTGGAAAATTCCAGAAAATGATGTCAAGCCTTTAGACAATTAGCCAATTAGCTTCTGATAGGAGATGTACTGAACTGGAGGTGTACCAGTGGATGTATTTTAAGGCCTACCTTCAAACTCAGTGCCTCTTTGCTTGACATCATGGGAAAATCAAAAGAAATCAGCCAAGACCTCAGAAAAAAAATAAATTTGTGGACATCCACAAGTCTGGTTCATCCTTGGGAGCAATTTCCAAATGCCTGAAGGTGCCACATTCATCTGTAGAAACAATAGTACGCAAGTATAAACACCATGGAACCACGCAGCCATCATACCGCTCAGGAACGAGATGCATTCTGTCTCCTAGAGATGAACGTAAATTTGTGGGAAGAACTGAAAAAGCGTGTGCAAGCAAGGAGGCCTACAAACCTGACTCAGTTACACCAGTTCTGTCTGGATGAATGGGCCAAAATCTTATTGTGAGAAGCTTGTGGAGGGCTACCCAAAACGTTTGACCCAAGTTAAACAATTTAAAGGCAATGCTATCAAATACTAACAAAGTGTATGTAAACTTCTGACCCACTGGGAATGTGATGAATTTCTACTGTGATGTAATTCTCTCTACTATTATTCTGACATTTCATATTCTGTCCTAAGACAGGGAATGTTTTCTATGATTAAATGTCAGGAATTATGAAAAACTGAGTTTAAATGTATTTGGCGAAGGTGTATGTAAACTTCTGACTACAACTGTAATGTCAAATCAGAGAAATCCAGGAAAAAAAGAATTTTTGGCTAGTTTTTATTTTATTATATTTTTTATAGTAGATTCTTAGGCTGAGAGTCTCAGCATTTATCATAATCGATTTAATTATAAAATTTGAAACGTTTTTATTTTTTAAATGATACGAAATGCTTGTCAAGTTATAGGGTTAGTCTATATTACTTGTGCATTATATTTAAAGTCTCTTGAAGCCATAAAATAGTTTTGTGAATCGCAAAAGGATGTTTAAAAGGTAAACATACAGTCTGCATGTGCAGCGTGCTTCAGTAAATAGGCACTGCTCTGTTGTTGACACACACATGCATTTAGCACATGCACGGCTCGTGATCCGCAATATGCGAGTGCTCCACTGAACTGGGATTTTGGTTGAACAAAAAACTGCATCTGGGATTTTATTCATTACAGACTCTTTATCTTCGCCTGCCATAGTAAAGAAATAAGTGATTTTTGATAAATCGATTTTAAAAACTATCAGCCAATTATTCGGTTATCGGCCTTTTCCATCACCTTAGTTATTGTATCGGCAAAATCCACTATCAGTCGACCTCTAATGTGAACATAAAAAGACTTATTTGAGGGTCGGTACTGTTTATGTTCACAAATAAAAGGTTCACATTCAAAATACTCCAGGGATTTTTGTAACAATTTAACAATGCATTTAGTGATTTGGTAACACTTCTCTGAAGTCCTATGAAGAAGAATGAGAAACAGTGAGTAAAATATCACAATACACCAAAAATAAAGAAATCGCAATAATATTGTATCGTGACCTAGATATCAATGGTCCTAATAAAGTGAACAACATGGTCTTCTGCTTTGTAGCCCATCCGCCTCAAGGTTCGACGTGTTGTGCATTCTGAGATGCTATTCTGCTTACTACAGTCTGGCCATTTTCCACTGACCTCTCTCATCAACAAGGCGTTTCCGCTCACTGGATGTTTTTTTAGTTTTTGGCACAATCGGAGTAAACTCTAGAGACTCTTGTGCATGCAAATCCCAGGAGATCAGCAGTTACAGAAATACTCAAACCAGTCCGTCTGGCACCAACAATCTTGCCACGGTCGAGATTAAATTTTTTCCCCATTCTGATGGTTGATGTGAACATGAACTGAAGCTCCTGATCCGTAACTGCATGATTTTATGCATTGCACTGCTGCCACATGATTAGCTGATCGCATGAATAAGTAGGTTCCTAATTAAGTGCTCAGTGAATGTATAAGTAGTTTGAGAGTGTATGGGAGACCGACTCAGTTGAGTCGTTTGCAGTGTATCATGAGAGTGGCTGGTCGCTGCACAGATCTTTTGCCACGGTTTGTTTGTTTGCCACGATTCTCTGATTAGTGGATAATTTCCCTTCAGGATCATGGGTAGAGTCTTCACCAGGAATTTTGCTATTAAACATGATTTTTAAAACAAAGTTGAAATAACATGGACTCATGGTTTCAACAGAAACACATACAGTGCATCTGGAAAGTATTCACAGCGCTTCACTTTTTCCACATTTTGTTATGTTACAGCCTTATTCCAAAATGGATTAAATTCATTATTTTCCTCAAAATTCTACAAACAATACCCCATAATGACAACGTGAAAGAAGTTTGTTTGAAATCTTTGCAAATTTATTAAAAATAAAAAACGAAAAAAAAAAAAAAAAAAAAAATCACATGTACATAAGTATTCAAAAAAAATACTTTGTTGAAGCACCTTTGGCACCAATTACAGCCTCAAGTCTTTTTGAGTATGATGCTACAAGCTTGGCACACCTATTTTTGGGCAGTTTCTCCCATTCTTCTTTGCAGGACCTCTCAAGCTCCATCAGGTTGGATGGGGAGCGTCGGTGCACAGCCATTTTCAGATCTCTCCAGAGATGTTCAATCGGGTTCAAGTCTGGGCTCTGGCTGGGCCACTCAAGGACATTCACAGAGTTGTCCCGTAGCCACTCCTTTGTTATCTTGGCTGTGTGCTTAGGGTCGTTGTCCTGTTGGAAGATGAACCTTCGCCCCAGTCTGAGGTCCAGAGCGCTCTGGAGCAGGTTTTCATCAAGGATGTCTCCGTACATTGCTGCATTCATCTTTCCCTCGATGCTGACTAGTCTCCCAGTGCCTGCCGCTGAAAAACATCCCCACAGCATGATGCTGCCACCACCATGCTTCACTGTAGGGATGGTATTGGCCAGGTGATAAGCGATGTCTGGTTTCCTCCTGACATGACACTTGCCATTCAGGCCAAAGAGTTCAATCTTTGTTTCTCATGGTCTGAGAGTCCTTCAGGTGCCTTTTGGCAAACTCCAGACGGGCTGTCATGTGCCTTTTACTGAGGAATGGCTTCCATCTGGCCACTCTACCATACAGGCCTGACTGGTGGAGTGCTGCAGAGATGGTTGTTCTTCTGGAAGGTTCTCCTCTCTCCACAGAGAAATGCTGGAACTCTGTCATAGTGACCATCGGGTTCTTGGTCACCTCCCTGACTAAGGCCATTCTCCCACGATCGCTCAGTTTGGCCAGGCGGCCAGCTCTAGGAAGAGTCCTGGTGGTTCCAAACTTCTTCCATTTACGGATGGAGGCCACTGTGCTCATTGGGACCTTCAATGCTGCAGAGATTTTTCTGTACCCTTCCCCAGATCTGTGCCTCGATACAATTCTGTCTCGGAAGTCTATAGACAATTCCTTGGACTTCATGGCTTGGTTTGTGCTCTGACATGCACTGTTAACTGTGGGACCTTATATAGACAGGTGTGTGCCTTCCAAATCATGTCCAATCAACTGAATTTGCCACAGGTGGACTCCAATCAAGTTGTAGAAACATCTCAAGGATGATCAGTGGAAACAGGATGCACCTCAGCTCAATTTTGAGTGTCATGTCAAAGGCTGTGAATAGTTATGTACATGTGATGTTTTTCGTTTTTTATTTTTAATAAATTTGCAAAGATTTCAAACAAACTTCTTTCACGTTGTCATTATGGGGTATTGTTTGTAGAATTTTGAGGAAAATAATGAATTTAATCAATTTTGGAATAAGGCTGTAACATAAAATGTGGAAAAAGTGAAGTGCTGTGAATACTTTCCGGATGCACTGTACTATTACCTGGTATATTACCTCAGATCTTAGGTTAGGTCTGTCTTTAAAGGTTTATATGTTATTGTTAAAAATCAATTCGTCTATAGAGAAAATGAATATAGGACATTGGTTGTCGAACTGTCTTCTATGCCGCTTTCAAGTCAATTACTGTCATGGCAGAGCAACAGTTAAGTAAATACAATGGAAACACTTCTCAACTGTCAACATGTTTAACAACCTGAAGCTACCTGAGCTACTGGAACATATTCAGTTTAATGGCACAGACATCTGAAGGTAACTCCATTGCCCCCTTTGAGAACCTATGTTTGTAAACAAATTTATTGTCTGCCCTTTAGAGCGCACAGGGATAACTCTACTCATCCTTGACGCCATGACACTAGATTGAAAAAAATGTCATACAGTTCACAAAAACAGAATGCAGGTATGCAGGCTTTGAAATTTCCCTTGTGAAATGCATCCCACAAAGAAATTACTGATTGGCAAGACTTCAAAGATCAGCTATTTATGATGTATTACATAAAACACCCAGGGCAGTTAAAGGTAACTAGGGGAAGAATTCAAAATTAACACAAACAAATAAGACATTAAAACATGATCTGAGATAGAAGGATCGGGCATCCAAAATGATTATGGAAAATGTAGAAATTATATATATATATATATATATATATATATATATATATATATATATATATATATATATATATATATATATATAAACAATAATAAAAAAAAAAAAAGCCATTGTCTAGAATTTTATTTGGATTATGGCACCTTCTGTGATGGGAGAGATGTATAAATTGGTTCTCTAAGAAGGCTAATCAAAATGCATAGGTACATTCAAGCATTTAACCTTTCAATCTAATGAATAGCAACCTCATACAGAAGAGTGGCAGAAAAGCTGAGTCTGGGAGAAATGCCTGAGTTGTGGTTAAATACATAGTGGAAGGTCTTTCACACCTGCCTCACTAGTCGATGTGCATAGAACTGAGACAATCTGTTTTGGTAACATCTTAAAGTAGATTTCCTCTAAATATGACACCAAAAACCAAAGAGCATGGCAAAAATAGAGCCACTTGGCCAAATGGTTATGAAAGGCCATCACTTCCTTTGGGCTGCCTGCGTGTGACCTATGACTTGTGGCTAACTTGAGCTGCACTGCAGGACGGCAGAGAAATTTTTTCCCTGTTACGGCTGTCTGATTGTGATTCAAACTCACTGGAGCTCTGATGATATACACTCTTCTACTAAAGATCAAATGAACGAGGAAGCAATGCACTACCTGTTACGGGCTGTTAACTCCTTCCACAACCATTTGAAACTAACAAAATAACTTGATTCAGCACAAAGGCTCAGTAAAAATGAATTAAAAAATAAATCAAGATCTTAACGATGATATTTCTACAGATCTATAGGCCAATATTTCAACATGGTTTATCAAGACAAAGGTATTGCACAAGACACAGCGAGAGACATCAGAGCATGGGAAAGGAACAGACAAGACCCTTACTCACCAGGGAGGATTCATAATATTCCTGTGAATGAAAGGAGGAAGTATATTAAATTTTCTGCAAAGATATGTATCATCAAGAGGTTATAAAATGTCTTTCACAGAGAAGTTGAACCCAGCAGGAACTGAAAGTAACCCAAGGCTTGATACATAAAGCAATGAATCAAACAGATCAAAGGGTTATTTATTATCTTGTGGCTGTTAAAACATGCTGTTTTGGAAGGGCTTTATGGAAACAGTGAATCCTGTATAATAGATAGCAAAGGTATTTACTATGCAAACTAAATCTCTCTCTTCAATTCCAAAGAGTTAAAATTAACTATAGTTATATCTACACTCACTGAGCACTTTATTAGGAACACTATGGTCCTAATAAAGTGACCAATATGGTCTTCTGCTGTTGTAGCCTATCTGCCTCAAGGTTGGACATGTTGTACATTCTGAGATGCTATTCTACTCACTACAATTGTACGGAGTGGTTATCTGAGTTACCGAAGCCTTTCCGTCAGCTCGAACCAGTCTGGCCATTCTCTGTTGACCTCTCTCATCAACAAGGCGTTTCCGCTCACTGGATGTTTTTTTAGTTTTTGGTAAAGAGTAAACTCTTGAGACTCTTGTGCATGAAAATCCCAGGAGATCAGCAGTTACAGAAATACTCAAACCAGTCCGTCTGGCACCAACAATCCTGCCACGGTCGAGATAAAATTTTTTCCCCATTTAGATGGTTGATGTGAACGTGAAGCTCCTGACCTGCTCTGTATAAAAAAGCCACCCATTTGAGTTTAACTGCTGCCTTGAATTTGTTAGTAAAATCAACGTGGTGGCAAAGTTGCAACCTGTAGTGATGATTTCATTGCACTATTTCGACCAATTTCGATGAATTACTGATGGAAAATTCAAAGTTTGAAACTCTGACAAATCATAAAATCGAGTAGAAATTAGAGAGAGGAAACAAAGATGTTGTTATAATGATTAATTTTTTTTTTTTTTACAGTGCATGCAATCTGCATGACTGTATGCATTGCACTGCTGCCACATGATTGGCTGATTAGATAAGCGCATGAATAAGTGGATGTCCAGGTGTTCCTAATAAAGTGCTCAATGAGTGTATATCTTCCCTTTTTCTTTGAAAAGTGATTGAGGAAGAAATTATTATGTGCACTATATAACTAGGTAACATAAATCGATTATATGGAATTTGACTGTGAAATCTGAAGACAGTCCACGAGTTCACACAGGGATTTCCTAATGCAATTTGTGATCTGCAATCAAGGGTTTTACCAAATAAAAAGACTGTTGTGTGATTAAAAGTGTGAGAAAACTGAGGTACAAAAATTCCAATATCTCAGTGCTCGACACATTTTATCACTGTCACTGTTGGAATGTACTGTGGAACAGCTGAGTTGAACAGTTCAATGTACTTTGCATAACTGTGTCTGTCGCTCCTGCTGCGGGAAACAGAGGCCTCTTCCTTCACAGCAGTGTTCAAAAAGTCAACATCTGCCTTATTCTGGGTTGAATAAAGACATCAGCCAGTAGCCAAAAGGACTGCCAAAGATGTTCTGCCTGTACCCAAGACAACAAATATGAAAATGTGAACTGAACTTGGATTTGTTTGAGAGTTGTTGTCAGAGACCTGTTTACTGTATTCTGTAGCAAGTATATTGAAAATCCAGTTTTTATAAGTGATTAAGTGTCAAGTGTGTCTTTTTTTTTCCAACAACTAGCATCACCAAATAGAATCACAAAAATGACTGTTTTTAAATGGCTTTCCAGAACACTCCCCTTGTTTGATAAATGGATAGTCGAGCCCCAAACTTACATCATTCATTGAGTCAATGACTACGTTTACATGGACACCATAATGCGTCTTATTGCGAGAAAGCGGCTTATTGCGGGATAGTAGCGTTCCCATTTACATGCACTGTATAAGCTGCATACTCTTCACTCCCATATACATGCAGAGTTAGTAAGCAGCTTTCTCCACAGCAATGTAATTTCCCTGCGACATTTGTGTAAATAACAAACATGGTATGCGGGGAAGACTTCAATATTTTTATTGCCTGTTGCTTCGATTTATTTCCAGATATTCCAGAGTCGTTGCTGTGTTTGTTTTCTTAACTTTCTATCGCAGCACTCAGCAGCATTGCGCTGCAATTGTGGGGTTTCCCTCTTGCATAAAACTCTGGTTCCCTCAATGTACAAGCGCATATACGAAACGTGAGGAGCCGTTAATATTTTACATCAGAGTGCATAAATGGCTATAGTTTATAGTGTATGTGCTTTTCCCTCTGTACAACAAGAAATGTTTAACTATTTCCGCCACTTTGACTTGTTGTTGGGCTCCATCCTATGACATTTGTTATCCAGTCTGTTCGTGCACATGTGCACTTTTTAAAAACCTGTAACAACGCCACTTATTCGTTTATATGACCACATAAGCTGCGTTCTCCAGGAGAATCCTGGATGCGCTAAACCTAGGGATGTGCCACGGTGGTGGACTAATCGACTAGTCGTCCAACAACTGAATAGTCGATTAGTGGGGTTGACTAAAAACATAAATATTTTTTTAGTGGTGGTGGTTTTAATGGGAGACGCAACGGTCAGATTGAGACGCAACTTCTCTAAGAGCGTTTATGAGTGATTATAGCTTGCTGTGCTTAAAAGTGAATAATAGTCTGCACAGTAAAACCCTCTGCAAGAACTTTCATCTCTTTAATAATTTAAAGAGCCCCTATTATGGTTTTTCAAATATTACCTTTCATGCAGTGTGTTACATAGCTGTTTGTGAATGTAAAAAATCTGCAAAGTTTAAAAAAATCAAAGTGCACAACAAATGGAGTTATTGACCGATTCTGAACACCTGAAACGAGTCGTTAGTAATTCCAGACTTACTCCTGTACTAACCTACGTAATTTGGTAACAAAAAACCCGCCTCTGGTCTTCATTGGCTGCTCGCGAACAGCTTTGACCTGCCCTCAAACATTAGACTACACAGCGGAAGACCAATCACAACAGACTGGTACATCTGACCAATCAGAGCAGAGTATGCTCTCTGAAAGGAGGAGTTTAGAATGAATCCTTTAGAACGGATCATTGAAGGAGCCGTTTTTGACACTGGGTAAAAAAAGGTAATGCTGTAATTTAAATGAGCGAATTCAAGTGTTTTTTGACTTTGAATGCATGTAAATCTATTGTATGAGACCTTTAAAACAAAATTAGGCACGTTTCAAAAGCATAATAGGTGCACTTTAAGTTTAGTCCATTTATACACCGCTGCTGTTACAGCCATCAAAGTGCTGTATCAACAAAACATTACAAGATGATCACTGTTGGACATTAAATCCTCTGCTGTGAGTAATGTTCCTGTATCTGAGGTGCTTTGAAAAGATATAAAGTCTTTTGCTAATTCTGTCTGAATCTGCTTAAATAAATACTTGCAGTAAAATAGGTTTAAACTGCTTGATGTCATGAACTGTGTACCGCGTCATCTCGCAATTCTGCGCTTTTGAGTGTTCACTGCGCAGCGAGGATTGCCTAGAGACTCCCAATCATTATGCATTCAGGATGCGCATAAATGGTTTTGTGCCACTCTGTATTGAAGCCTCTTATTTTTTACTATGATAGTTTTGTGCAATAAGACATAATCATTATTTAGCCTATTTAAGTGTTGCATAACTTAGTTACCATGTTGAAATGCTGCACTTAGCATCCATAGCCCTCTGAAACGCGTCTGATCGGGGTCACGTGATCACAACGGAGTCTATATTATACATTTTTATTTTTATCACCGACTAGTCGACTAAACAGGCACCACATGTGACTTGCAGATTTAGAATTTTAAAAAAAATGCAATGCAATATTTCTATTGCACCAGTCATTGTATTGCACTGTAAAACTGGTCTGCACGGTGGATTTGGTCTTTCATTCTCATTGACATTAATGTTTTAAAAGTTTTTTGTGCCACAATGCTTCACGGGAGAAGTTCAGGTGTTTATGGTGTGTATTTAAGGTCACATCCTTCTCATATGACTCAGTGGGCCGTTTCTCAAACAGGTTGGACTGCCCAGGTTCAAGTGGGCAGGTTCATACACCTGGATGCCATCCAAACAGTGAACGCACACTGAAATGAAATCGTGAAACATAAAGATATAAAAGACAGACATGCTTCCACATGTGACAAGATGACACGCTGTTAAAGAATCCAAATCTGAAAGAAAAACACAGCTTCAAAATACCATTTAGTTCTTGAGTCACAAAAAAATAAATAATAATAATAATAATAATAATAATAATTTGCAACAAGAAACAATAAATGTTTGCCCTAAAGCTCATTACAAAGTTTCCTAGCTCAAATTTGCAGGGTAATAACATTTCAAAGTAAAGAGGAGGGCTGGCCCACTGCCAAACAGGTCACAGATATAGGGAGATGAGCATTAAAGCCGACCACTCTGCTCCTCAGTTGGCAGAGGATGCGAACTGAGATGAATTTATCTTCTCCGCTGCATTCACTGCCCATGGGCAGAGGCAGAGCGCTAACAAACACAATACAACTAAAAAGACAAGGGTACGGATTAAGAAAAAAGCTTGCGTTAGAGATGAAAGATTCACGCATAGATACGATCAAACATTGCATACTACTTTTTCCCCCAAACACTTGCCGCTGGTTTTTGATGTGTCACTGTTATTCCTGCAGAGTTGATGCTGGCCAACTGCTTGAAGAACCTCACACAACCCACACTTGAAGTGCTGTCTATTGCTTAGACAAGCCTGGTTTGTACATTATGAAAACGTGTGCTGAAAAAGTCACAACCATGACCAATGATGTTTTTCCTTCAAAATTTGCATGATATTTCAATCTCATCTGATTTTCATCCAAACTGGAACCCAACTGTTACAAAACAACACAATCCTATTTCACCTGGAGATATGGGTTTGCTGTTCAGAAAAAACATAGAAAGCCGAAGAAAATGAAAACTGCTGATCATAACCCATTAATCTGATGTTTAATATACAGTTCAGAAGATGAGTTTGGATTCCCCTTTTGTCTCAAATGTTCACACCCCTTTCATAATTTATACAAATATAAGACATAAAATGTATTTTTTTTTTATTTAGTACTGCCCTTCAGAATCTATATTACAGATATTTACATAAAGCATAGTATGCATATAGTAGTGTGTTGTCTTCTTGAGCATCAATGAATGTTTGCACCTTGTGTAATAATTGTGTATGAGTTCCTCAATTGTCCTAAGTGTCAAAAGCTAGATCTCATACACACACAAATATATATATATATATATATATATATATATATATATATATATATATATATATATATATATATATATATATATATATACACACACACACACACTACCAGTCAAAAGTTTTGAAACACTTGACTGAAATGTTTCTCTTGATCTTAAAAATCTTTTGATCTGAAGGCGTATGCTTAAATGTTTGAAATTAGTTTTGTAGACAAAAATATATTTGTGCCACCATATTAATTTATTTCATTATAAAACTAACATTTAATAAAAAAAATAAAAAAAATGGATGGATGGATGACTTGGACCAAATAATAAAGAAAAGCAGCCAATAAGTGCCCAACATAGATGGAAACTCCTTCAATACTGTTTAAAAAGCATCCCAGGGTGATACCTCAAGAAGTTGTTTGAGAAACATGTCTGAAAATTCTAGGCAAAGGGTGACTACTTTGAAGATGCTAAAATATAACACAGTTTTGATTTATCTTGGATTTTGTTTAGTCACAACATAATTCCCATAGTTCCTTTTATGTTATTCCATAGTTTTGATGACTTTACTATTATTCTAAAATGTAAAAAAAAATTATAATAAAGAATGAGTAAGTGTTTCAAAGCTTTTGACCAGTAGTGTATATATACATACACTGGCAGCCAAATGTTTGGAATAATGTACAGATTTTGCTATTTCGGAAGGAAACTGGTACTTTAATTCACCAAAGTGGCATTCAACTGATCACAAAGTATAGTCAGGACATTACTGATGTAAAAAAAAAACAGCACCATCATTATTTGAAAAAAGTCATTTTTGATCAAATCTAGACAGGCCCCATTTCCAGCAGCCATCACTCAAACACCTTATCCTTGAGTAATCATGCTAAATTGCTAATTTGGTATTAGAAAAATCACTTGCCATTATATCTAACAAAGCTGAAAACTACTTGGTTTGTTAAATGAATCTTAACATTGTCTTTGTGTTTGTTTTTGAGTTGCCACAGTATGCAATAGACTGGCATGTCTTAAGGTCAATATTAGGTCAAAAATGGCAAAAACAAAACAGTTTTCTCTAGAAACTCATCAGTCAATCATTGTTTTGAGGAATGAAGGCTATACAATGCTTGAAATTGCCAAAAAACTGAAGATTTCGTAAAAAAGGTGTACACTAAAGTCTTCAAAGACAAAGGACAACTGGCTCCAACAAGGACAGAAAGAGATGTGGAAGGCCAGATGTACAACTAAACAATAGCAGAAGTACATCAGAGTCTCTAGTTTGAGAAATAAACGCCTCACATAACCTCAGCTGACAGCTGCATTGAATTCTACCCGCTCAACACCAGTTTCATGTACAACAGTAAAGAGAAGACTCAGGGGTGCAGGCCTTATGGGAAGAATTGCAAAGAAAAAGCCACTTTTGAAACAGAAAAACAAAAAGAAAAGGTTAGAGTGGGCAAAGAAACACAGACATTGGACAACAGATAATTGGAAAAGAGTGTCAAGGATCATAACTACATTGAGCTTTTGTGGGATCAGCTAGACTGTAAGGTGCGTGAGAAGTGCCCGATAAGACAGCCACATCTATGGCAAGTGCTACAGGAAGTGTGGAGTGTAATGTCACCTGAGTATCTGGACAAACTGCTAGCCAGAATGCCAAGAATCTGCAAAGCTGTCATTGCTGCATGTGAAGGATTTTTTGAAGTAGTTTAAGAAGTTCTGACATTTTTTTTCAAATTGTAATAGTAATTTTTCATGTTATTAAAAGCCCTGACTATACATTGTGATCAGCTGAATGCCACTTTGGTGAATAAACGTACCAATTTCTTTTCATAAGAGCAAAATCTGTACATTATTCCAAACTTGTGGCTGCCAGTGTATATATACCGATCAGGCACAACATTAAAACCACCTGCCTAATATCGTGTAGGTCCCCCTCGTGCCACCAAAACAACTCTGACCCATCGAGGCATGGACTCTACAAGACCTCTGAAGGTGTCCTGTGGTATCTGGCACCAAGATGTTAGCAGCAGATCCTTTAAGTCTTTTAAGTTGTGAGGTGGGGCCTCCATGGATCAGACTTTTTGCTCCAGCACATCACATAAATGCTCAATCGGATTGAGATCTGGGGAATTTGGAGGCCAAGTCAACACCATGAACTCTTTGTCATGTTCCTCAAACTATTCCTGAACAATTTTGCAGTGTGGCAGGGCGCATTATCCTGCTGAAAGAGACCACTGCCATCAGAGAATACCGTTGCCATGAAGGGGTGTACTTGGTCTGCAACAATCTTTAGGTAGGTGGTATGTGTCAAAGTAACATCCACATGAATGCCAGGCCCAAGGTTTCCCAGCAGAACATTGCCCAGAGCATCACACTGCCTCTGCCGGCCTGCCTTCTTCCCATATTTCATCCTGCTGCCATTTCTTCCCCAGGCAAACGACACACACGCACCCGGCCATCCACATGATCTAAAAGAAAACATGATTCATCAGACTAGGCCACCTTCTTACATTGCTCCATGGTCCAGTTCTGACGCTCACGTGCCCATTGTAGGCGCTTTCAGCGTTGGACAGGGGTCAGCATGGGCACTCTGACCGGTCTGCGGCTACACAGCCCCATACACAGCAAGCTGTGATGCACTGTGTGTTCTGACAGCTTTCTATCATGGCCAGCATTATGTTTTCCAGCAATTTGTGCTACAGTAGCTCTTCTGTGGGATTGGACCAGATGGGCAAGCCTTCACTCCCCACATGCATCGATGAGCCTTGGGCACCGGTTCACTGGTTGTCCTTCCTTTTGGTAGGTACTAACCACTGCATACCAGGAACACCCCACAAGATCTGCCGTTTTAGAGATGCTCTGACCCAGTTATCTAGCCATCACAATGTGACACTTGCCCATTTTTCCTGCTTCCAACACATGAAATTCAAGAACTGACTTTTCACTTGCTGCCTAATATATCCCACCCCTTGACAGGTGCCATTGTAATGAGATAATAAATGGTGGTTAATGTTCCACCAAAATAAAGGCTTAAGGGTTTAAGCGGACCACATAGCAATGCAGCATACAAGTTAAGAATTTACTACATAAATTATGGTACCGTTTTATAACAAAAATAATAATTATTACTATTATTACTATTGTTGTTGTTGTTAAAAGGATACAAAAATATATTTCCATAAAAATCAATAATAACTTATTATTGGGTTTCAAAAAATAATGATGAAAAGTGGGCAGAGACCCTATCATAAAGTGGACAAAATTAAGTACACAGTGAACTGATACAATGGTTCTTTTTAAGTGGACTCAAGTGTGAACACCCTTTCTTGAACAGTAATTCTATTAGGCAGTAGAGCATCTTTGCCCATGACTTAATTTTGTTCAAAAGGAAACACATACTTAAAAAAAAATAATAATAATTATATATATATATATATATATATATATGTGTGTGTGTTAATTATCATATCGCAGTTCAAATCACAATATTTTTCAAAATAATCGCAATTACATTTTGTCCAAATAGTTTAGCCCTACCTCTTATGATGCCCATTTTCTGGTTAATAATAATCCAGCTGGACAAAGTTCTGTCCTCTGCAATACAGCTGTGCCATCTTCACCCATTGTTCTGAAGTGAAAACACGTGTGCCATGTACCACAGCTAAGAAATAATTAATTGAATAATAACTAACAACAAACCTTGGTTTAATCAGATCTAAAATATGCCAAGGTGTGCATTCCAAACAACTGAAAGCTTTGCTTCTGATGTGAGGAAATTAGGGGTCATAAAGTGCTATTTTTTATTAACTTATTATCTTCACTGAGGTCCACTGATAATGTTATGAAAGTTTTTTTTGCACCAAAACAGTCAAAATGTATTAATATATGATCATTTTCCACCCTGCTTTTGGCCCTCTGTCTGAAATGCTCGGTTTTGGCCTCAGCGCCTCCTTTAAACTTTAACATAAACTCTCACTCTTATGATTGGCGAACATCATGCAACCCCTCAAATTCAGTAAACTCAGTTGGAAAAGAATGAACAAGCCCCTGAACATTACACAACAAAATTGCAGGGTTTACACAATGCACATCCAACACATTGCATCCGAATTTATTAAACTGTTCATCTCAAGCACAACTGTTATCACTCAGCACCACAAACTATCAAACAGTCATGACATTTGAAATATTCATGAATTAAATGACTTACATTTTTGAAGTGTATTTAACTGTCCCATCCTTCAATAACAGTTCCTTTGCAAAGCTTGAATCATATTTTGTCTGTTTACAAGCAATCCATGCTGACATGAGCCGAAAAAAACGCACATACATCGTCCAAAAGAACGGTTAAATTACGCACATACATGCTGAAGGCGCACTGAGGCGGGAATACACCGAAACGGTCGAAGATATCCATCATCCAAGTCATCCATCGTCAAAGATGTCCCATGTTTACATACACCAACAATTAAAAATAGCACAGATGAGTGAAAGAATGCATCCACGACGTGTTTGTGCTCAAAGCAACACAGGCAGCAGCTGAATGAGAAAATGTCTTCTCCCTTACAGAGCTGTAACTTGACACTGCATCTTTTAAAAGCGGCACGAGATATGTATCAAGTGGTCAAAGATGTCTGTCTAGTGCATGAATATATTAAAAAAAGAATCCAAAATAGTCCAGATGGGTCCCCTTAGGTGTTATGTTAGGAATAGTTAGCCACACAAGGCCTGCTCTCTTCACTTGAATTGCGCGCCAGCGGGCGGGGCCAGGGGTTTGATGACGCACGTTGTGGGATGTGTAAATACAAATGATCAATGTATCATGACGTCATGAACAGATTTCAAAATGAGACATTTCAGCAGGGAGGTAACTATAAATGCTCTTTTTAGATTGGGAAGTTTTGAGTTTGAATTTTACAGTATGTTTTTATAGTACAGTTACCTCTTATATGTCTAAATATCAAGGAAAATGTGATTCTCCATTTCATGACCCCCTTTAAATTCTCTCTAAACAAATTGAGTTGTGTTGTGCCAAATCAGACATCAAATGTGTATTTAAAGGGGCTCAAAAAACTAAAGAAAAGATTGGCTTTTCACAGGTCAAAAGACAACCCAGCTGGTTCATTAAGCCCCTGGTAAGGCTGGTGCCAGCATTACCATACATCATTCACTAATATTCCAGAAGTATCAATGAATATCTGTCTTTTTCCATCCGTTATATGCATAGCAACATGCAGTAATTCCAAGAAGGCAGCTGGAAGTCATCGTTAATTCAACTTTCCATAAATCCCTGAGATACGGGGAATCGGAGATGAGAAACACATGTGAGAGGAATGGATACAGGCCTGCCACTGGAACTGATAAAAAGACTACAGGAAAAATCCAAGCCTTCCCATACAAGAACCAAACCCCCATACTGACCACGTCTGTGCAGGATCAGGGGACGCGAGGGCTGAACCTAGGCTGATGTGAACTCTGCAGTGGCACTGCTAATCCTGCTGGTATGATCACCAGTGAAAGAATCTGACCTCAGGTCAGAAGTTCATCACTGATTGTGGCTGATTGTTTGGAGAGGCTGGTTTTAATGAGGAAAATTACCCACTTCTCAAATAAAGAGCCAACTTCTATAATTTGATCACCAATATATGTCAAAGATGATCTGGTTATTTCATTCAAATTAAATGGGAACATACATTCTGATCAGATGTTTACCTTGAATGCATTGTAAGTTGCTTTGGATAAATGTGAGTGTAAGTGTCCAAATGTAAAAGTAAGGATTTTCTTCAAACTTTTCCACAAATAATTCACCTAGTATGAATACAATAATTTGTAATGTATTTCATGTCAGCACACTTGAAGGTTCTATGATGCAATCAGATAAAGTAAATAACTACATGAATTAAGCCTGGCCACAGTTGCATTTAACTTACCTGTCTGAAATCAGCCACAAATGTTACAAGAGTCCCATCTCCTTGTTTGTACTCCACAGTGATGGAGTCTTTCTCACTGTCCGCCTCCAGAACTTCATCTGTGATCTGTCCATCGGCCAAACGAACCCTCACCTTCAGTTCTGATCCAGACCCAAGAGTTACTGACAACGTGAGCACCCAAACCAAAACAGTTAACCGAACTGAAACCGATGAAATCCACCTCGCCAACATTCCAGATTAGCCTAACACTCAAAATCTGAGCTCAGAAGGAGAACGCACTGGAATAACAGTCCAGCGGTTATAAAGTAGTGTTGATGCGGTCCGACTCATTCCACAACACTCAGATAGACTCAGCTATCTCCTCTAATATCACTCGTCTCGCGCCTCTCATTGAGCGAACTTTGATTTGTGAGCTCGCGCAGATTCGTGCTTATGTCATTGACGCTCGTGCTCATTCAGGACACTGCGCTTCACGCTCACTTCAATTTTAGTTTCTGTTTTTCTCCTCAGGAGTTTTTCTCCCCCTATCTCTTCTAGTATTGCGGATTCGTCACTTCCTTCATTATCCAAAGTGCAGCGGTCCAACGGCCTCCCAGTCCCAAAGTTTAGCTGGCAGCACTCGGAAACTCTTAAAGCCACAGCGGCCTCTAAAATAAACGTCCAATACGCGTCTGTGTACTCTAGTCAACAGATACATTTATAGAATTTACCTTGCATTTATCACCTTTATGAGGTGATATATCGTCTTGATTAACCAAGCATAAAATATGTTTGTATATTTCTGTATATTATGTTAAATAGCAATTAAAAAAAAGAAAGTTCTGAGAAACTCCAAAATCACACGTTCAATGTAAGTGTTGATCTATATATATATATATATATATATATATATATATATATATATATATATATATATATATATATATATATATGTCAACATTACAGTAGCAAGACAATTAGACCATGTGGGAGTTTTAATTTTGTATGTGTTACTCTATATTAGTCATGTGGAAAGATGGTTTTTAGGAGTAAAAGGAATAGTTCACCCAAAAATGTTAACTCTCTCATCATTTACTCACCCTCATGCCATCCCAGATTTGTATAACATTCTTTCTTCTGCTGAACACAAACGAAGATTTAAAAAAAAAAATCTCAGCTCTGTAGGTCCATACAATGCAAGTGAATGGTGTCCAAAACTTTCAAGGTCCAAAAAGCACATAAATGCAGCATAAAAGTAATCCATAAGACTCCAGTGGATAAATCCATATCTTTTGAAGTGATATGATAGGTGTGGGTGAGACACAGATCAATATTAACGTCCTTTTTTACCTTCAATTTCCACTTTTACTTTCACAGTCTTCTTCTTTTGTTTTTTGGAGATTCACATTCTTTGTGCATATCACCACCTACTGGGCAGGGAGGAGAATTTATAGTAAAAAAAAAAAAAAAAAAAAAACGTAAATATTGATCTGTTTCTCACCCATATATCGCTTCTGAATATATGAATCCAACTACTGGGATGGTATGGATTAATTTTATGCTGCCTTTATGTTCTTTTTGGACCTTCGAATTCCTGGTGACCATTCGCTTGCATTGTATGGACCTACAGAGCTGAGATATTCTTCTAAAAATCTTAGTTTGTGTTCAGCAGAAGAAAGTCATACATATTTGGGATGGCAATGAGAATGACTAAATTATGAGAGAATTTTCATTTTTGGGTGAACTTTCCCTTTAAAGCTGAAGTATGTAATTTCTACTACACTAGTGGCACTGCATGGAATTGCAAAAATAAACAGTGTTTTCAAAACAGCTTTCTGAATGCACCCCTTTTCTGAAGTTGATAAAACAAAGAGATAGCCCCACCCCCAACTCACACCATTGGTCAAGTAATGTTGTTGGGTGGGGTCTAAGCTCAAAACAAACAGGAATCTTTATAGCGCCATAGAGACACAGTGTTTGCAGAAGCTGGGATAGAAGAACATATTTTAACACTGAAAAAGTTGCATACTTCAGCTTTAAGAATCATGATGTAAGCAAATTGTTATTGGTAATAATTCAGTTGTACTTGAGGATTTTGACTGTGCAGTTTAGTTTGAATGTATCTTTTGTATTGTTAATGAAGAACAGCGATAAATCGTTCAGAAAGTAAGACTCATTTACCTGGTTTATGCAGCGATAAGCATTTGCAACAAAACGACATTTCCCATCATTATATGTGGACGCATTAATTACACACTTAATGCGTGGATTTGCTCTTCATTTTGTTGCATTGGTGCTAAAAAGCTTTCAGCCTACGCTAGTATGTGGAAAAATTGCAAAACTGGATGGTTCTTTCCAACTAAAACCACTTGAACGCACATCACATCATATTTATGATTTCCGACCTTGTAAGTACGAACTTCTCAGGAGGACTTGAACGCACCAGTTGAGCTGTTCGGCCGTGATGTCAGTTTAGACAAACCCGGAAGCTTGTTCACCATAGGTTCCCTCAGGAATTTCCTATGTTTTTTAGAACAGAGCTTTTTGAATTACGAGTAAAATAAGATCTCTGGAAGATAAATTACTTGTAGAAACTTTTACGTTTTGTTTTAGAACATAAATTACACACAGTCATGCCTCATTTGTGGATTTTGAAGCTGTTGTGTTTTAAAAATGCATGTTGCTAACCCGTTGCTAAATAACTGCAATAGTCGTCCATTTCATAAAGCATGTAGCTCCCATGCTCATGCTAGTTGTAGTCCTTATTTAGAATTGTGATAGCAACCTGCATTTTTATAAAACACAGTAGATTCAAAATGAACATACAAATATACGCATGACTGTGTGTAATTTATGTTCTAGAACAAAACATGAAAATATCTTCAAGTATGTTTAACCACAGGCCTTATTTTACTCGTATGTCTAACGATGTTTTTGGACTATAACATGAACAGCTATATAGAGCATTTGCCCCCAAAAGTCTTGCTGAAAAAAACAACTAAAACCAGCCTAAAATGGATGGCAGGTCATAGTTGGTCACCAAGCTGGTCTAGCAGGTTTCAGCAGCCTGACCAGCTAAAATGTTCCCAAAACTCCTCTAAAACTAGCATTGTTGACCAGGCTGGATGACCAGTTAAGACTATCCGGCTAAATTATACTGGTTTTAACTGTTTTACCCTTTTTTTTCCCCAGCAGGATTTGAATTATCGTTAAATTATCATAACACTTTGACTTATGAGTTGCTAAAATACTCTGAAGAATTTAAGATATGATAAATTTTAAATGGTTAAAGTGAATCTTTAAACAAGTTATTTTTGAGGGCACAGTCCTCATAATTTTTTACTTTAAAGTATTGTGATGCATCCCCAGAAACCACCAAAATCAATAATTCATCTGTTTTGATCAGATTATGCCACAGGATATTTAAGACAGAGACTTCAGAATAGGGATTGGGCATAATGTTTTTTTCAATCTGTCTAATGCGTTACAAACCTTTACAAGGACCTGAAGGGAAACTTTAGAGAGTAATGAGTTCCACACACTGAACCTGGAAATGTTTACGGTGTTAGAAGTGGCACATTACACAATGAATTACCTCTTGAGGAGAAGATACTCCAGCTGGGCCTCATCAGAGTTCTTATATCCAGGTGATGTGTTTCTTGCTGGGTGGCCCAAGTATGTGACCTCCACAGGGAGCACATAATTGTTAGAGACTTGAGCTGGAGAACTTCACTGGAGGAGAAAGCAAATAGACAGCCTATGGCTTGAGTAAACACTGTCAGAGGGGCCAGGGCACTGGTCAATACAGGTGATAGATTGGAGTGGATGTAAACATTTTCTTTTGTGACAGGCTAAACTAAACCATTTACAACTCTGGAGGAGGTAAAAGAGGGCAGGTCTCAGTCACTTCCATCTGGCCAGCTGTTACTTCACTTTTTTAGTAACCATGATCAGAGACTATTTAGCAAAGATGGGCCACTTCTGTTAAAATGAATGGGAGAAATTGGAATGCCCAACAGTCAATGGATGTAGAACGGAAGTCCCACCTTACAGGTAAAAGAGCCAATCACCTTTTAGATACAGACATCGCCTCTCAATCAACTCAAGAATGCATATGCACATTAGTTATACAAGTCGGAAAGAAGCACAATTTATGATTCCAGTGTTGTCAGATTTTATTGCTGATTTGAAATATGTTGCTTGATCGTAATCTTAACTAACCAAGATTTTGGTGTTCTTCCATTCAAGTAGATAGGAGCTGTACTTTCATGACTGGAAATAGCTTCCCAAGAGCATTCCAAAGATGGCCAACAGTGGACTGACTTACTGGAAAGACTTTGCCATGATGCACATTAGCTAAACAGATTTGTAAGGTATGAATGTACAGTAGGGGTTCAAAAGTCGGAGACCACCTGGACCTGAAAATAAGTTTTGGGATTTTGAACAAAAAAAAAAAAGAAAGAAAAAGAAAAAATAATAAATGTTATGAAATAAAATGAAGCATAAAAATGAAAAAATGTATGACTTTGACCATGTTTAAGGGGGACATACCAAATATTTCTGTGATTCATCACCAATCCTCCACCTGTTCATCTAATGGTTAGACAGAGACGTGGAGAGGCCTTCAAGCCACAGTGTCTCGCACCAACTGTGAAATTTGGTGGAGGATCGGTGATGATCTAGGGGTGCTTCAGCAAGGCTGGAAACGGGCAGATTCGTCTTTGTGAAGGACGTATGAATTAAGCCACATCCAAGGTTATCCTGGAAGAAAAATTGCTTCCTTCTGCTCTGACAATGTTCCCCAACTCTGAGGATTGTTTTTTCCAGTAGGACATTGCTCTATGCCACACAGCCAGGCCAATCAAGATGTGGATGGAGGACCACCGGATCAAGACCCTGTCATGGCCAGCCCAATCTCCAGACCTGAACCCCATTGAAAACCTCTGGAATGTGATCAAGAGGAAGATGGATGGCCACAAGCCATCAAACAAAGCCGATTTGCTTGAATTTTTGCACCAGGAGTGGCATAAAGTCACCCAACAGCAATGTGAAAGACTGGTAGAGAGCATGCCAAGACGCATGAAAGCTGTGATTGAAAATCAGGGTTATTCCACCAAATATTGATTTCTGAACTCTTCCTAAGTTAAAACATTAGTATTGTGTTTTTTTAAAATGAATATGAACTTGTTTTCTTTGCATTATTTGAGGTCTGAAAACACTGCATCTTTTTTGTTATTTTGACCAGTTGTCATTTTCTGCAAATAAATGCTCTAAATGACAATATTTTGATTTGGAATTTGGGAGAAATGTTGTCAGTACTTTATAGAATAAAACAAAAACATTCATTTTACTCAAACACATACCTATAAATCGTAAATCCAGAGAAACTGATAATTTTGCAGTGGCCTCTTAATTTTTTCCTGAGCTGTGTATATATTCTTTCTTTCTGGACTTTGAGGGGCTCAGAGCATACGCTGGAGGAGCTGATCATGCAAGGGAGGGGGATTAAAGAGGGGTAGTCTCTGATCCACTATTTTAGCTTGCAAACCGCCATTAAAAAAAAGAAAGAAGAAGAGGATGTCCGTAAACACAGGAAAGAAGTGCCAGCTGTCACATGTTCCGGCTGAGGATGCTGTTCAGTTTAGTCAGTCACAATCACACAGTCCCGGGCAGCATCACTGCAGTCTGGATGGCTGTTTATCTGTTCTCTGTTTAGCGAAGTTGTTTACCTGCTATAATGCTTGGATATGTTTTCTGGTAGGGGTAAAGCTTTTATAAATCGAACATTACCCTTGTGTTTACCGATCGCGATCCGTTGACGGGAAGTTACTGTGCATGTTTACTAATACCTATGACTTCTGAAATTGACTTCTTTACATATTATTTTCATGTTTAATAAAGTATATTTTATCCCCATTATTGCTTGTTTTATGTTTTTAGTTTACAGTGTTATTAGGCCTACAGTCTCACTTGCTTTATCAGCTGCCGTGTTCATTTTTTCGTTTTAGTCACAGTTTTAAGTCTTTTGACAAAAATGTCAGCGTTGCTGACGTAACAGTTGTAAAAGTAGCACTTACTATTCATGATGAGTAGAAAAATCATTGAGACTGCAAGATTGATTGAATTAATGAAATTGCGATGTGGCCTTGCACGATTACTACACCGCAAAAGGCTGCGTGATCTGAAACAGTTTCCATCCATTCCACACTTCAGTAAGCGATGCATAATAACGGGTCGCCCTCTAGCTGTTAGCTCTAGCAGCACTGCATGACTTGATGTTGTTGTTTTGTGATGTGATGGTTAATCCCAGCTCTAAGACTATATTTGCGTCTGGAGGTCGTTTGATCAAGGCATAAAACTCTTGCAATGTATCATTACGAAGGACAGCAGAGCAGGCGCATTAATATAGAATGGTGATTAAAACTGACTGGAACTACCTGTGCATTCAACGGTTTGAACCGCACGCATTCCAGCCAATCAGCATTGAATACTCAAACAGACAATGGTATAAATATATACACCGATCAGCCACATCATTAAAACCACCAGCCTAATATTGTGTAGGTCCCCCTTGTGCCACGAAAACAGCGCCAACCCGCATCTCAGAATAGCAATCTGAGATGATATCACCACAATTGTACAGAGTGGTTATCTGAGTTACCATAGACTTTGCCAGTTTGAACCAGTCTGGCCATTCTCTGTTGACCTCTCTTATCAACAAGGCATTTTTGACTGCAGAACTGCCCCTCACTGGATGTTTTTTGTTTTTGGCACCATTCGGAGTAAATTATAGAGACTGTTGTGCGTGAAAATCCCAGGAGATCAGCAGTTACAGAAATACTCAAACCAGCCTGTCTGGCACCAACAATCATGCCACGATCCAAATCACTGAGATCACATTTTTTCCCCATTCTGATGGTTGATGTGAACATTAACTGAAGCTCCTGACCCATATCTGCATGATTTTTATGCATTTATGACAGGCTGGTTTGAGTATTTCTGTAACTGCTGATCTCCTGGGATTTTCACACACAACAGTCTCTAGAATTTTTTCCGAATGGTTTCTTGCTGGTTTGTTTTCTCAATACGTAATCCAATGACAGAAAAATATGGTGAGTGGGACATGCTTCAACGAGTCCTGCAACTGTTTTTGTTCCATTGTAATCGGTATCTATACCACCTTAGAATCATCATTCCCCACTTTGGGCTTTCCTCACTATTCAAAGATTTAGAGCTCACACACATGTACGAAATGAGGGCTTGTGGAAGCACAGCTCCCATAATGAGGTGACAAACAGGTATAAAGACAGTTTGTGTGTCTCTAACGGATACACTCTGTCTAATGATCCTGTAAAGATGTCTGCAGGTGCATCCGTTTAAACTGAATTCCTCTAAACACACATCCCTGAGGTGTTTCAATGAAGTAATAACTTGGCAAACAATACCAAAATATTGCATTCTGCTTCTTATTTCCTCTTCTTTCTATAGGACAACAAAGCAATGTTTGTCTTCCTTAAGAAAATGTCCTGAGAAGGTTTTCCTTACATGATGCTAGGCAAATCTCAGCGTTTGAGTCTAAAGATCCCTAATGCAGAATTTCTCTGTTTAGAGAATGTAGAGAAAATGGCTTCTCACACTGATGATTTACGCAATAACAAGATGTCTGGGAAAAAGAGGACGTATGGTCACCCTATGTAAAAAAAAAACAAAAAAATATTTTTATTTTATTTTTTTCAGTTGAATCACAAATGCCATGGACTCGGCCGGACTCAGAAAAAAATACCCAAGTCCGAAAGGCTCAGGTCTGAGTCAAGTCCGAATAATGGACTTGTGACAAGTCCAAGTCCATTAAAATTGGCCTCATGACTCAGACTCAAGTCCAAGTCCAAACCCGAGTACCCCAGCTCTATGTATTATATCATTTAGAACAAAAAATAAAACTTGCTTTTGGCACCACCTTGTTGACATTTCAATTCACCAACACTTCCAGCTTTGGCCACTAGGGGCAGTTGTTCAAATTTCGGTAAGCACAGAGCGATTTTAGCAGCAGAACTTTCAGCCTCCTGTCACCGAATTAAAAATATCCATTTGAATATTTAAACTTATTCAAAAAATAGAACTTATTCAAAGTTTTCAGAAGTATTCAAAAGTCAATATTTTAAATAATCTACATCATCTGTATTAATAGTCCAATAATATTATCATCCATATTTATGGTTAGGCTACAAAAAACTCCCTGGAGATTCTAAGCCAACAAGATTTATATTTATAATGAAAGTACTGAAAATAAGTGAGATAAAGGCTGCACATGGGACAATGTTAAAAGCACAGCTCTTAAAAGCACATCCTGCTGCTTCAAAAATCAGCAAACCTGTTTCTGATTAAAAAAAAAAAAGGTGTCTCCTGGTGATAAAGTCATCATGTTCTCTGAATAACTTACACTGAATTATATGTGAACTCATTGAATCAACATGATTCAAGAACTCCCCTGACAGAGCTTGGCAAATATGAAAAAGGAATGGTGTGAGTTCAGCTGTATGACTCTTTTCTCCCAGAAATTCTGTGCTGTATGGATGAGAACTGAATTCCGGAGCATGATCATAATTCCAGAACGGCATAAGGGGGCTGAAAGAGTATTTGTTATATTTATATGTGAAAGACCTTTTAGCTCTGAGCTTGAGCTGCTTCCACATGGTGGAAATTTCTGTCTGTGCAGCTTAAGCGCTCAGATCTGTGGATCCAGTATGGATGAAGGGGTATCCCCTTACATGTGTGCTTCTGTAAGAGCACTTCACCCCCAGGAATACAGACCCAAACGGAGAACAGGACTCAATCCAGACGAAAAGCAATGTGTGTAGATCTACTCTCATTCTGTTATACTGTAATGAGGACTGACTCCAAAGCTCTTGTATGTGTATGAGTAAACAGCACAGGGAGGTCTAAGGGGGTACAAAATGTTCAATGCCACCTCAGTCATCTCCACCAAGAGCCCAGCATCTGCACAGCATATGCACATCACATTCCCTACTTCAGGAAACCATGACAACTGTGTTAGGCCTTGCATGCCGTTAAAACACAGAGATGAGGTGAAACTCTATCCCAAGGACTTTTCTTGACCTCCAAAGCTGAGAGACCGAAAGAGGGTCATTGAGGAAGTAAATCATGACTATGGGTATTTTTTTCCATCCATTCTCACTGTTTTTCATTTGTTTTCCTGTGTAAACATTAGGCATGTCATAAAATAGCGATATATTGATTATTGATTGGCACATTATTTTATCAATATATTTTTGAAGCATTGATATATTAACATTGGCCGACATTTAAATTAGAAGCCTAATTTGCATGTTTTCCAATTCATTTAGTTGGGCTCTGTTGAATGTGTGATGTTATAGCATTGGGAGACCACAAGAGGGTGATATAACCTTTACTGAAGCAGGTCGCAAGGCACAGGTATCACAACATAGGACCGGTATTTTAGAGCTTCTTACCCAGGACACCTACACAGAAAAGGTTTTTGTACTTCAAGAATGAAAGTGATGTTGAAGAGTTTGCAGGTTAGTGTATGAAACTGGTTTAATTCTGCAAACTGAAGGATTAGACATTATTATGCAATTTCTCTGTATGTAGCTTTGAAGAGGTTTCATTCAAGCTTTCAAACCACAAAAAGACATCCTTGTAACTGAAAATACATTGTGTAGGCTATATGAAAGATGCATATACACAATATATCATCCACTGATGGCTAGAGTAAATAATCTTTGTCCTTCGATAATGATTATGCAAGTTGCATTCCATGGCACTACATTTTTTTTAAAACAGACTCCAGAGATGGTGATCCTGTGCTGTGTACGTACCTTCATAAAAAATAATTGTTTTGAATTTTAGAACACGCAATGTCGTCCATCAGACATGTCCGGTGTGCGACCTCTCTTTAAATTACCCTACCGCTCACACTTTACCAAAGTTGTGTTAAGAAATATGTTTGAAAAGACAAAGACTGTTGTACAACAGGTTGCCCTATTTATATCTGAAAAAATCCTGATATATATCAATAATCATCAGGAAAATCTTGCGATTATCAATGCATGAAAAAGGCATCGATCCCAAACCTAGTAAACATGTGCTAGACATACGTCTTTGACCACTGCGCCCCAACTCGCACAGGAGAACTGCGTTTTTTAGATGCAATGCCATGTATATGTTCGGTGTCAATGGCCACTAAGTCTCCTAGCTTGCTGTAGACAAATAGTGGTGAATTTATTAGTCTGTTTGGACAACTCAAAAGTTCAACTACGTGACAGACCCCTCCCCCTGCTCTTATTTGTCTCTGTACCCAAACAAGTGGCTTCCAGATGGGATTGTTCCAGCAGAACCAGTTACAGTTCAAAGTCTGCTTGAGAAAAGTGCATTCGAGTGGCTAGTGAGATTATTTGAACTCCTTTCCTGCTCAACAGAGAGCTATCTGTCCACACAGACTCTTGAATTCTTCCTTTGTGGAAATTCCCAATGTGTAGGAAGCGAGGAGAGGGTCTTTAGAATACAGAAACAAACAAACATGTTTGGACTTATCCTGGGAAAGCATTAGAAACCTCAGGAGTAGCTCTCGTGTCAGACTGAAATGAAAGATGAAAGACAATCCACATTCAAACACGGTCGCAGGCATATCATTTATGCCATTATCATTCAAGGCCCAAGCACTTATGATGGAATGGCTGGTGCTCTTCTTCAAGCCTGTCTTTACAATACCACGAATGAGACTTTTCTTTTCGTAATTACAGAACTGGAGCTTAGCTGTCGCAGGCCTGTGTGCACATATGGCTGGCGCTCTATCACGTCAATCTGCAAATGATTATCTCCACTGACACTCTGGTTATAAATAAGAGCTCCCTGCCGAGTTTGAGGGAACAGTCATCTGTGGCAGGATTGCATGTGAAGTCATCGCGGTACCCATCAATTTGCTCTGTTCTATCCCTCATAAAAATTCTTGCAGCAATGTGGTTTGGATGCTGCAGGCTCACCGAAAAATCTCCTACGGATGATCAGGTGCTGTTGATTAACTTTGAGTCCTCGGGAGAACATGACCCCTGGCCATCTGCCGCAAGAGTGCAAAGAAGATGCGTTTACGGAAAAAGTTACGAAGTATGGCATTACCACAATAATCCTGGCAAATCTCCCTTTCGGAAACAAAAAACACCAGAAAATTACTTGACAATTTCTCAAACAATCTGAATCATTCTTTCCATATCTATATTATTTAACTGTCTGTGATTATTCCCTGCCATCCTCATTGTTTCCACAATTCTCTTAAATTTTTAATACCTGGCAATAAAAAACAAACTCAAAACAAGGTGATGATGACATGCAGAAAACCTATTAAATTACCTGTACAGTATGTGTTTGCACACAATGCATCTAGCGAGAACTTGTTTAGCACATCGGTACAGAGTATTAGGCTTAATATCAGCACAAACGTTTGGTGTAGGCATAGGAAATTGCAGCCCTATGTGGTGACTTAAGGCACAGCTGGCATACAGCTGTTGATCTGCTGCCAAACTGCAATCAAGTTGTGTGCTGGAGATAAATGTAGAAGTGGGAGATGTAAACATATATGGCCTGATGTCTCTCTGTCAAACTGATTACTGCTACCTGGTCTCATAAAATCACGTTACTATACCAATTTTTTTGTAAAATGATTTTTACGTGCCTCATTGAACGTATTATGGCAGTTTCCTGGTGATAGGAACTCTAAAGGCGCTACAACAATAATAACAATGGGCCTCATTCTTAAAAAATGAGTAAATATGTGAGTAAATTGGGAGTAATTTACATGTAAAATGAAGCTTCATGGATTCACAAATGCTTCGCACCCCCCAGATTTTTAGTTAAACGTGTGTATGTGTGAATTCCAAACCTTCGTAAATAGAGCACACGTGCACGTTCATTCACAATGATCATAATCCATGTCCATGAAAATGCCATATTAGGAAGGCTTCAGACTCACTAGTAAATTAAAAAAGGAAGCCTTTAACATCTATGCTAACAGTAATAGTGTTTTGTTTTTTTTGTTTTTTTCCGAGTGCATTCACATTGTAAAATATCGATTTAGCAAACACTTGCATTTTCGTTCTAAAAAGAAAGTGAGGAACTTACAGTCATCGCATGCTTTTGCTGACATGAGAGGTTCTTTTTTAATTAAACAGTCCAACAGTTCAATAAAAATGATTTGACATGAAGCTTTAGTGTAAAATGTTCAGTTCTTGAGTAAATCAAGACTGTAACAGTATACTTCCCTTGCAGCTGGAAGAATCTTCAAACAAATTGGTAGAATGCCTGAAGGTTTTTGACCGAAACTCTGTAAGCTACGACAGTGCTGGGATTTATTTTATTTTTTTCTGTTGTATTGTGCACGCACCTGCCCACAACATGTGTTTATTTATAGCTTTAACAGCATTAACATTGACCACACGTTATCAACTGAACGCGATGTATCAATAGCTATACAAAATTACTGAAATCTAAATGATAGAGTTCATATCAAATGAAGAAACTCTCCAACCAGTCATTTTAGAGGGCATACATTTCTTTAAGAAAATCAAACATAAACTGCGTCTTTTCACAAACTCTTTGCCCCATGCCTTGCAAAAACGACATAAAATGTATGAAGCAGAGTTGGAAATAAACTATAATTTGAAGAAATAAATGCAAGGACCAAAGAAACGCTTTAAATTAAGTATATGGTCTAAACCCCAAATTTTGTTCGTACCAACTAACATTTTGAACATACAAAAAGCTTTACGAACGATTTACTAAAAAATTCGTTCTGCTCGTGTTTCATGAATGAGGCCCAAAGACTTCAATTCCCTTTCACATAAATCTTGAGAAAAACCTTTATGTTCACAGCACTTTCTTTTCGCCCTGTTCTTCACACAATGCTATCTCATGTCATCTTAACACTTTTAACATTAAACACTAATATTTGAATTACATAACTACATTTGAGCATGTTCGAATGCGATCAAATTGCACCGTAACTCAACTAATATCTGATTCCTGCAGTACACGTGAGCTTTAAGTCTCATATAATTAGGGATGATGGAAATCGTAAGGAATTTTACGATTCCAGTTCAGATTCCACTTAACGATTCCAAATCCTCTTAATGATTCTTTCAGTACTTTCAAGGAAGGATTATTCTGAAATAAGAAGCAATGTTAATACTTTTTTAATACTGTAGTATTTTAGTTCAATGTTCAGTCTGCATCGGAGGAAAATTGCATGTGCGAGAACCATTAACGGAACTGAAAGTCATGAAAGTCAAACGGTTTCTGTATTTTGTTTAAAAACAGTTCTCGGTTTCTAACCTTACATATACTGTAAGCATCACAAAATGATATGGTTGCTTAAACAGTTGCTTTTTCATGTGCTTTTAAAGACCCTTTCTGTTATGTTTAGGGTAGGGATGTAGGGATGTGTTTTTTATATTTAAAACTTGATAAAAGTATTAACCTTAAAAACATAATTTGTTTGGGAAACAATTTTACTCGCTTTTAGTGCCACTTGTAGTGGACATTTAATCTTGGAACTGCTACGATGCGTGTAATGAACGACGTATCATGATTTTGCCATTTTTTCTTTCAGAGTGATGTAAAATTACATGTGAGCTATAAAGTCATGTGAGCTTTTTTTTTTTTTTTAAAGAAGCACCCATTAAAGTGTGTTTGGCAGCAGACTAATAAACCCTAAGAACCTTGTAAATAAAAAGTTATGGAGTCTTGTGGGACATCTGGTTTCATCTCAATATGGAAAAGCAAAAATGTAGGGAAAAAAGAGTAAAGACTGAACAAAGGCAATGCTGTCTTAAGAACCGATCATATACAGTTGTTTTTATGGAACTGAGATCTCTTGATACTATGAGACTGAGATTTTAAATATGTATAATGTCTGCTTCACCCAGTTGTTTTCAATATGCTGATGAATTGTCTACTGAAGTCACTTCAAACAGTAACATCTTCAAATGCAACAGAGCAGAGGCTCATAGGGGTGAAAAAAAATGTAGCAGTCGAATGGCTGAGATAAGCCAATTCTGCAAGGACATATTGCCAAAACATAAACTTTGCTCTCCTAAATCAGGGTTGAGGCATGTCTGGCCACTATGCTGGAATCTTCAAGCATTAATTATGGACACACAGTGAATGCATGATATGTTGTGTGCAGGATGATCTCATGAGAAAGTCTTTGTGGTCAGTCTTAACAGTCTTTTTGAGGAAACTAGCTTGTCTGTTCCATCTCCTCTGAGGCATGTAGTTTTTTCTCTTTTAAAAACAAAATGTTTATCACCACATTGTCTGGACTCAACTGTCGGTTTGTTGATAAAAGTTTTGAGATGTTCCAGATATCTGCAGACAGTTGGCTTTCGTAGTAACATGAATGCTTTTAAAGGTACAGGTCACTCAAATATGAAATTTCTGTCGCAATTTATGGAAAACCTGTGGGTTTGGAACAACATGAGTGTGAATACATGATGACAGAATTTTCATTTTTGGGTGACCTATCCCTTTAACTGTTTAGACTGCAAATGACCCGATGAGTACTACAGATGTTCCGTTGTAAGATCCTGTCTGGGAAGTGTGAGGTGTCCTGTAAAACACTGTCTGTTTAAGAGATTGCGGTTTGACTGTATCTCAGGAATGCCCCTGCAGCCGTCTGTGCGTACCTCACAGGATGATGATTCTCAACTTCTCAGTCTTATTCGCCTTCTGTCTGACTGAGAAGAACTGGACATTCTTGCCTGTGAGGGAGAGGAGAGCTCAGTGTGTGGGGGTTCAAAAGTATACAGACAGTTGTTTTAGTTGAATAATTTATTTTTTAATGAAATCGAAGTATTGATCTAGACAGTTATATTGTAAAAATGTTTTGTCAATTACTAAAAAATGTGCTCCATGTGGTAACAACAAAATTAACAGGGTTAAAGTTAAAAATATTATTTAATATGACTGAATCAACCCAATTTCATAAGGTTACACAGAAGCAGTTTTTAAGGTTCGGATTGGGTAGAAATAGTTCTTAAAGGGAAAGTTCACCCAAAAAGGACAATATTATCATCATTTACTCACTCTCATGTCTTTCCAAACCCGTATGATTTTCTTTCTTTAGTGGAACACAAAAGGAGATGTTAGGCAGAATGTTAGGGACTGAAAGCCTCCCTCATCATTCAGTTTCATTGTACAGAAAAGATGCAATGAAAGCAAATGGTGACTGAGGCTGTCAGTCCCTAACGTTCTGCTTTAGTGTTCCACAGAAGCAAAAAAGGGTTTGGTGCAGCATGAGGGTGAGTAAATTCATTTTTGGGTGAACTATCCTTTTAAATCTAAATGTGTTAAATACTTTTTTCTATCCAAGTTTATGCAGAGAAAACTAAACAATAGAAGACAGGGAAGTGTTCGGGAAACCAAGGCCTATTTAAAAACAATATTTTCGCTGGTGGTGAAGAAATTACTAATTTTATCGAAGTTCTTGTTCCATGTAACAAATGCCTATATTTCAATTTGACAGTGTATTAATAAAGATGAGTGCCCTTGAATTTAAAGAGACAGTGACGATATAACTGATCAAGCATCTATGCAATAACTAATTATTTTATGTAAAAAAAACAAAAAAATAATACTTAAAGGGGTCATGACATGAGGAATACAATTTTCCTTGATCTTTTGACATATAAGAGGTCATTGTATTATAAAAAAAAAATACTTTTAAGTTTCAGAACTGAAAACCTCCTCCTTAATAGAAAAAGAGCATTTATTTAAACTAAGCTGCAAAAACGGAACTTGTGACATCACAAGGACCAAATACATCTGCATACGAAACATGCCAATTTTTCCATCATTGCACCCTTAGCCCCACCCACTGGTGCTCAGTCAGTCACACAGGTGAAGAAGAGAGAGATGGGGCCTGTCACTGGAGGTTCATCCTAACACAGGACACCTTCATGTGCCTGTCTGGATTTAATGTTTTTCTACATAAACATGCACAGACAGACATCTTTGCTTGATACATATCTCAGGCCACTTTTAAAAGATGCTGTGTCAAGTTACAACTCTGAAGAGGAGAAGCTCTGTGTCATTCAGCTGCTGCCTCGCGCTCTTTCACCCATCTGTGCTATTTGTAGTTGTTGGTGTATGAAAACATGATAGAATGATAATGGAAACTGGATGTGAATGTGTCTTCAGTGTATTTTAGAGTGGATTATATGTACGGCTCATATCAAACCAGTCATAATACGATTCAAGCTTTGCAAAGGAACTGTTAATGAAGGATGGGGCAGTTAAAACACTTGGATGCCATCGCAAAAACCGTGAGTAAACAGTTTCGTTCATGAATATTTCACATCATGACTGTGTGAGTTTATGGTGCTGACACCATGTTTACACCGGGCATCGACACAAACTTTCTAAACCAGGGGTTTTCAAAGTGTGGGGCATGCCTCCCCAGGGGGGCACTAGAGCATGTCAGCGGAGGTGTGGAGAGTTGTAAAAACATTTATTAAATAATTAATATATATAAACTCAGCAAAAAAAATAAATGTCCTCTCACTTGCAACTGCTTTTATTTTCAGCAAACTTAACATTTGTAAATATTTGTATGAACATAAAAAGATTCAACAACTAAGACATAAACTGAACAAGTTTCACAGACATGTGACTAACAGAAATGGGATAATGTGCATTGCAATTTATTGCCCTGGCCATATCTGCAGTCCTCATGCCTCCATGCAGCATGACTATGGCACGTTCACGCAGATGATCAGGGACCCTGAGCATCTTTCTTTTGGTGTTTTTCAGAGTCAGAAGAAAGGTGTCCTATGTTTTTATAACTGTGACCTTAATTGCCTACCGTCTGTAAGCTGTTAGTGTCTTAACGACCGTTCCACAGGTGCATGTTCATTAATTGTTTATGGTTCATTGAACAAGCATGGAAAACATTGTTTAAACCCTTTACAATAAAGATCTTTAAAGTTATTTGGATTTGTACAAAATTATCTTTAAAATACAGTGTCCTGAAAAAGGGATGTTTCTTTTTTGCTGAGTTTATGTATGTATGTATGTATTGAGTTTTACTATTATATTTAAAACATTATTTAAACAGTTCTGAAAATAATAGGCCAAATAAAAAATATTTATCAATTATCTATTATCTGATATTTGTTCAGCCCGCCAATAAAGCAGACGTGACGTATAAGTCTGTAATTACAATGGAACAGTTTCTGAGATGATGAGCAGTATTTAAGTTTAGGATTTACATGGATAGGATCAGTTGATGCACCACAACATTTATGTGTCATTTGTCAGGAGATTTTAGCTAATGACAGAATGTGACCTGCTAAACTCCGCAGACACCTTGACACGAAGCATGCTGAGGTAGCGGGAAAACCTCCTGAGTTTTTCAAAAGAAAACTTCAAGCCTTTCAAGGTCAGAAAAAAAGTTGTCGGTGAATTTGTCAAATTAAAAGACATGTGTTCCTTGATGGTAGGAGAGGCAGCAGTTTCTGTTCCACTCTTTGACAACACAGTGGGTCGGCACATCTCTGACATGGCACAGGATGTGAAGGAGCAAGTGTTAGACAGCATCAGGCACAGCCCATTTTTGCACTCCAGATTGACGAATCCACTGATGTGGCCAACTGTGACATATGTGAGGTATGTGAAAAACATGGACATTCAAGAATTTCTATTCAGTAGTCCTTTGCCCTTGTTGCTTAGGAGACCTGGCTGGAGTCACTCAGCACACCCTGGATTCGAACTTGGGACTCCAGGGGTGATAGTCAGCGTCTTTACTCGCTGAGCTACCCAAGCTCTGTTTAGTATGTTTTTTAAGCAATTTAATTTGATTTGGGCATTGTGTACGTTGTGTCAAAAGGGAGGCCTTCTGTCTTTGACTTTGAAAACCCCTGTTCTAAACCATTTATTTGTGTTGTTGGCAGTAGTAGCGCCACCGCGTGCAGCACAAAATGGACCGTGCAGGACATCCGTTAACTTTCGGCGCAACGAGACGTGATGCGCCACAATGAACAGATGCTTCCATGGTAGACAGCATAATCGATTATAATGGGTTCTATTGCTTTTGACGCGATGCAACTTGCATCCAGTGTAGACAGGGTTTGAGTGTTAACATCTGTGCTTGAGATGAACTGTTTAATATATCCAGATGCAATGTGTTGGGTGTGGGTTGTGTGTAAACCCTGACATTTAGTTTTATAATGTTGTTGAGCTGGTTCATTATCTTCTGATTGAGTTTCAAAAATTCTGTATTTGAGAGGCTGCAATATGTTAGCCAATCATAACAGTGGGCATTTACATTATAAGGAGGCGCTTAGGCCAAAACTGAGTGTTTCAGACAGAGGGCCAGAGACAGGGTGCAAAATGATCATATATGGCAAAATTCTGACTGTTTTAATGCAAAAAACAAAAAAAACAAAACTTGACTAACATTATCAGTGGACCTCAGGGAAGATAACAAAACTATTAAAAAAAGAGTGACCCCTATAATAGTGTTAGAAGTAGATGTATAGGAAACAAAGGAAAGGAAAAATTGTGCTAAACACTGTTCCTTTTTCCAAAGGAAAATTATATATCAATCCATGGAGAACTGAAATCTAGACAACCCCCCTGAAGGAGAGGCCCATGACAGCCCACACAATGACCCTTGAGCTCAGGCCTCCTCTAAGAAAACACAGAGAGGAGTTAGCGACCGGAGGAGACCTGTGTTTAGACAAAGACAGTATCTGGAGAGGAAATACAGTAAGAGAGGAGAGTTCTGCAGCTTTGATGTTTAAAAGAGTTAGGATGAGGAATGTTGTTTAAGCTACACTGCCTTTCACATCAGTCACATCACTGTAAAATATAAAAAATTTCCATTTAAATAAAGTCCCACGTTTTTTTTAAATCGAGATGTGGAATCGTTGCCACGTAACCCACAAAAATACAAACAACTTCAAACGGGATTCATTGAAGGAAAAGCCTCTAATTAGCAAAGGGGGATTTTGAAACTAATGACAATAAAGGAAAGAAAAACAGAATGGCCCTTTTAAGAAAACCCAAATCACTTTTAATTTGACGTTACTGTTTATACCACATTAACCGCAATGACACAAAGCAGATTTAATCTGTTTTGGAAAAACGTTCCAGGCAATTTATCTCCAACTCACTTTCACTGACAAACGTGGTTTCAAGTGAGACAAATTGTGATAAGAGGTAGAGAGAGAATTTTAGCCGAATCAAATTACCAGGGGGCCCGTTCTTCGCACAGATAGTGTGTGCTGGTTTCCAGGACACTCATTCAGTCACACTAATTGTTCTTTTTGTGTTCTTTTTTTGCAAAACAAAAACTGATGAGTGTCAGCTACTGAACTTAATCTCTTTGATATTTGAAAAGGTGCTAGTGTTCCTGTTAAAATATTGTACTATACTGTAACATGAATAGGCATGTTTATCTATTTAAGGGTCAATGATGTTGCACAAATTTCTTTTAGTCCGATTCTACTTGGTTATTAAAAGTACATTAAAAATGCAATTCATTAAAAAGCTATTTCTTGAATAACCCTCTACTATGATGAACATGCTTTCAATTTCTGAGTTCAAAGTAATTTTGATACTTTTTCTGGGGCTTAAAGTCAAAAATGTCAAAAAAGTGGTGTAACCATCCAGGCGCAGTAAAAAAAATTCTAATTAAAAGCTGAAATTCTTGAAAAAGATCAGGCTGGCATGAGTAGTCTTTTATAAACGGTCTTATATAAAAAATATTTTATTATTATTTCGATAAAAAAAAAGCAGTGAAACAATTTTATTTTGTAATATTATTATTTGAAAAACATTTGTCTGCTAAATTAAAGTCAGGTGATGTAACCAACATGTAGGTTGCCATTTTGTCATCATATGACATGATATTGATTGATATAAATACTTTATTAATCCCCAAAGGGAAAATTTATTTGTTACAGTAGCAACACATAAATATAAAATGCAATTGTTATGTAAAATTAAGATAATATGTGATATTTTACTATTTTTATGAAAAGGCCCATTTTTTTCAGGTCAAATGGAGTAACCCTTAGAAAAAGTCTTGATACCTTTTTGAAAATAATGAATAACTTGTGTACACTCATATGTATTTAAGCAGCAAGGAACATATTTTAGTACATTTAACTGGATGCCCTTATGAAAATCGAGAGTTCATGTCAAACTTGCAGCAAACTGTCCATTGTTGCCAAAGGTTTGCCGGAGGTTCACTACTACCGGCGAAAAGCTACAAACTTAGGGCAAACATTTGTGGCAAATCAAAAGCTCATTTGCATGTGAAAATAACAAGTGGCAAATTTGTGGCAAGTTTGCGGCTAGTTTAGTTTAGTTTTTTTGTGAAAAATGTAATGTTTTTAAAAAATGTATGAACCCAACATGGACACAGATATTACATTTCTACAAACCTGATACATGTGTTTTAACTAGCCTAGATTTTTAAAGGATTTCTCGCAAAGGATTTATTTTTTATATGATCTCAGATAATCTTACATAAATATACATAATATACATATACATAAATAGAGCTAATATATATAACCCATTTTAATGTGTTAACAAAGGGTAGCTGTCGCAAAATGTGTCCATGATACTTTTTTGATCAACATTAAGATTTCAGGTGAACATTTTTGTACAAGCAAATTTGTATATCTAAGGTCCAACCTGGTCACCATTCTTTTTCACTGGTTGATTTATTTAAGACCTTTTTTGCTTCACTAGTTCATATTTAATGGCCCTGTTGTGTAACAAATATTCTATTTAATCTAGCAATTAATATGAAGCCATAAAAGCTGCATGCTATAAAACAATTAGCATGCTAATAGAGTTAGCATGACACACCTCAGGACATGTCAACTTCCATAAGATATATTTAGTATGCATACAAAGATGCACTACCACTTTATACTGAGAGAAATGTCACACTGTTGAAATTAGTTTTAAAATTTGAAAAAGTTCAAGTATTTTCAACAGTCAACAAAGTGGGGGAATCAGTGCCAAATACTTCACACAGTAGTTTGTTATGGCCCAAACCAGGCTTTTTAACGGCTGGGTGTGACTTTACTTACAGTTTTCAGTTTCCACTCTTGAGGATTTTTCTTTTGTCATCTAATTGCTCCTCTTTCAGTGGTCTGAGTGGGGATCACAAAAGAGCTCTTCAGAGAAATATTGCCACCCTGTGAACACTCTGTGGAGCACAGTCTACACAAAACCTAAAGGTGCCGACAATCAAAAACCACTTTGTAATGGGTCAATACGTGCCATTTGGCAACTAAACACCTCAGAATATTTCAATCCTGCTTTGTTGAATTCCAATTAGTAAGGACAGAAGAAAAGAAAGTAATGTTGGTACTTCTTCAAACATGTCAAATGATTTAAATGTAGCCTCTTCCACTCAAGAGCTATTTGAAAATGCAATTAAAGTGTAAATATATCTTGAAAGCAGCTTTAAGCAAGGGTGGGGCTAGATGCACTGGAATAAGACAGAGTAATGTTTTCATTCAAATGAATGTTTTCGTTTCTCTGAAGTGGGTGATGAAACAGGCTTTGATAATATGTGAACTCAATCTGTCACAGCCACTGAAGACAAAGTGAGACACACCAGCAGATGGATAATTGAAAGCTAAAATTAAAGCTCATCATCTAATAGAGACAACAAGATGGAGAAATTCATATGAAATGATGCAATTTATCACGAAGACACAGTGCTAAGAGCCAAAAGCACCAGCAGCCTCTACAGCAGGGATAGAAAACAGCATGACTCTAAAATACAAGTTCAGACCTACATGTTCCAGTCAGTGCCAATGACAGGCAAGGTGTTATTCCATGAACTGCACTATGTAATTTGTGCACATGCCCTTCAGCGAGCAATGAGACCCCAATGATGGCATGTGACTTTAGTCTATTTATGCATCACTTTCCATTCATGTCTTAAACTGCTTTAATTGATAGCTTGCAACTGCAAAATGCGAATACAAATTACTGTAATCTATTCTTTTTCAGTCAAAAGCAGTATAACATTTATTTTCTTTTACTCTGATTAAATGTTTAATCTGATAACAATTTTAGAATTACTTTGATCTCTGATCTTCTTCCATCAAAATGAGCTGATCTACAGAGGAAGGCTCCAAACACTGACAATGAAACATATGAATGAAATGGTGCATCCAGGCCTAGCCTTGTTATAAGAGCTAACACATGTGATCTGCTGGCGAGAGAGAATTTATTTCAAAATATTTTATTACTATAACTTGATAAAAGAGAAAAGAACAGTATTGCTCAAGAACAGCCAGAAGGCAGAACTCCCACAGACTTTATTGTCCTACTTTGAGGAAGTATTTAGAAACAAACCATAGCAGATAGGGTACAGAGTATTTGACAAAAATTGAAGGAGAACATGGACCCACAGGGTAGAAATATTGAATGTGGAAAGTTGGTATGGCTTCCACCATGGCCTAACCAGATGCAACACGATAAGCTTCCAGCATTTAGTAATTTTTCTGTCCACACTAAAAGTGAAAATGCTGCATTGCTCAACACAATTACAGCCAATCAGGCAAGGAATTTTGGGACAACAAGATTTCTTTATGAGCGGAGCTACCCAGCATGACACAGCAGAAATAGAAACCAATCTTGTGTCCAAAATCGCGTACTGTCAGAGGACTGTATTTGATGAAGGATACACTTTTTGACCAGTAAAGTACGTTATTTAGGTGTGCATGGGAGTAGTATAAATAGATTCTGGACTTACTTCATCCAGTGATGTGGTTATTGACCCATGACCCAAATATATTATTTAATAACAACAACCACAAAAATAATTTACTCTGGTTTTGTTAAACAAGCACCATTTAAGCATAATGAACAGCTTTCTTGGTGTATATACTACTCCAATGGCATACTGTCTTTGGCATACTATATAGTAGGGAAGTATATTTGGATGCAACGCAAGAGGCCAACAAAATGTCCTGTCGCTCGTTGCTGGTTAGGAATTAGGATTTACATGGAAGAGATTGTATTGCTTGTAGCTTTATTACACTGTCTGTTTAAAAGGGGAAAAAAAGTTAAAAGCTAAGTTGTAAAAGATGTCACTTTTCAAATATCAAAAGAAGAATGCCTGAACTTTGCATCCTAAGGGGCTGCCTTCTTGCGCCAAAAAAAAGCTAGACACAGCATAACGAATAGAATGCAGGTGTCTCAAGACATGTTTTTAAAAGTTGAATTATTTTTAACCTGATACAACATCTAAAAAACGTGGCACTCCTGTGCAAGGTTCTGAAAAAACAGGGATGCAGCACAACGGTTCAAGATGTCCGTCTAGTGCAGTACTATTCAACTGGCTGCCGCGGGCCAGTTCTGGCCCATTTGAAATTTTCAATGGCCCACCTGAAGTTGTCAGTTGTCTTAGGGGCTGTTCACACTGAACTTCTTTTGTTTTTGTTCATGTTGTTTTTCAATTGTTTTCCTATGTAAACTTGAGCTAGATGCACGTTGCGACACTTCTCAATGTTTTTACAGTGTCTTGTGCAAGAGCACCGCATTTTTTATACTCTTTCAGAGGTTGCGCTACGAATGATCATTATCCATCATTTTGACGGAATGGGAAGATTAAAGAACTAAAATCATGGCCGACTGATAAGCGTGAGTTTGGAGCAACAGAAAAGTTCTGTTCATTAATTTGGTCAAGAAAACATTTGATTTGAAAAGACAAAAGTTGATATTATTGCATATATTACAAATGTACATTTGTGTAACTTTGGATGCAACTTCTCCAACAATAACAAATTCACTGTTGTTGTTTAATACAATTTTTATTATCAGTCTTAATTGTTCTCTCTGTTATTGTCATTTTGAAAGCACTTTTTAGATATCTCTTTTTTTTCTCCAGAATTTTCTGCTTGAAAATATTTCTCGTGAAATCGTTAAAGCTATGAACACAGATGTTTTATTTATATAGTAAACAAATATAATAGACCTACTATAACATGATATCTGGTAGAAGCTTTATGTTAAAACATTCTTGGCCCGCTTGCATCAGAGATTTTTTTCCATCTGGCCCACTTGTCGATGAAGTTGAATAGCCCTGGTCTAGTACATGTTTACATAGAAAAACAATAAAAAAACAGCGCAGATGGACACAAAAATGTGTTCGGTGTGAACGGACCGAAACTGTATAATTCTTTGAAGACATTCTAAGACAAATTATTAGACAAAAAAAAAAAAAAGTCTCCATGAGAAATAATGTAAAAATAATTTACAGGTGGTTTGGAACATTTACGAATTGCTATAGGAGTTCTTATGTATCCTAAAAGACTGATATTATGGTTTATAGTGGTATTGTATATCACCACAAAAACCACCTATAAATGTGAACTTGAGTGTTTTAGAGGAACTCATGGGAGAACAGCTTGACAATAGATTGGTATTATATTTTGCTGACATTTGATAATGATCAAAACATATTTCCAAAGGTACTAGTTAGTTCTCAAAAGATATATGTCATGCTGTAACCTGGTATCATAACTGCTTTGGGAGCACAAACCTTTTAGATGACTACATACTACGTAGATGCAATAGAAATAAAATTTCACCATTCATTGCTAAAGATAGAAA
Organism: Myxocyprinus asiaticus; assembly: GCF_019703515.2. Taxonomy (NCBI): domain Eukaryota; kingdom Metazoa; phylum Chordata; class Actinopteri; order Cypriniformes; family Catostomidae; genus Myxocyprinus; species Myxocyprinus asiaticus. The sequence continues at coordinate 23,460,227 of NC_059374.1, read as the reverse complement.
AAAATAAAAATGTATAACAACAAACAAAATCAGAACTTCAGTAATAAATAAATGCCCTTTTCAGCCAGAAAGGCTTTATAATTGATTGATGACAAAGAGAAAGAATCAGACCAGCCTCGCATTTTGATACCATGTAGCATAAGGAAGCGACTCCTGATTTCATAAGTTGATTAGATGACCCTTTGGATTCAGTGGGCAAACGCCAGCCCAGCGTCAGAGCTTTCACAGATCCTCAAACTGGAACTTGATTCACACAGTGCAGATAGGTCGATAAATGAGACCCCTGAAATTACACATGAAAACAGATCAGCCACTTGAACCAAAAAGCCCTTTGATTTACATCTTACAATTAAAGGAACCAAAGGACCAAAACTTTGAAGCTCCAAAAAGCATATAAAGGCAGCATAAAAGTAATCCATAGTTGTTTAATCCTTGTCTTCTATAGCGATCCTATCGGTTTTGGGTGAGAGCAGACAATGTAACTCCTTTTTCACAATAAATCTTGACATCTGCAGTCTCCTTGGTGGTCATGATTTCAAGCTCGATTACACTTCCTAATGCCATCTAGCACTCTGCACATGCATCAAGCACTAGGAAGTGTAATGGAGCTGATGGTCTGTTCTCACCAAAAATGCATTAGAACCCTTAAGAAGACATGGATTAAACCACAGGAGTCTTATGTATTACTTTTATGCTGCCTTTATGTGTTTTTTGGAGCTTCAAAGTTTTGGTCACCATTCACTTGCATTGTATGGACCTACAGAGCTGAGATAAAAGTTATAAGAAAGAAAGTCATACACATTTGGGATGGTATGAGGGTGAGTAAATGACGAGAGACATTTTCTTTTTGCATGAACTATTCCTTTAAATGTGTTTATGGGGAAAAAAGCACACCACACTCAGTGTATGGTGTATAAAGTATACTTACGTGGAACCATTCAGCTTGCAGTAGTGCTTATTTCTTCTTCCCTCCTAATGACATATTTTCAGTTTTTTTCTTCTGCGCCTCAATGAACAAAATACACACCTTTATGTTAGCAAAATGGGGCTCCATTGATAATCTGCGATAATCCCAAACAGTTGCACACTGAATCACTGCATGTACATTTGACTAAAATGTTTCAAACACATATCTTTACAGGCAAACACCCAAAAATCTGAAAGCAGCACTATTTGTGTAACGTTTTGTGTCATCTTAGGTCCAATCCAACCACTACAGTTTATCAGGAAAGCTATCCTATATTCTAGATTATATCCTGATATAAAGTCAGTAGAAGGCCCGCATTGAATCGGCTCCTACTGAACTCCAGAATATTCAGTCTTTTGTTTAATTTGATAATAATAATGTAGTATTTTCAGCTCAGTTTAACACATTTTTATCATGTTTAAACCCATTCCACAGGTTTTTCCCCAAAGTCAGCAAAGAAAATGCTTAAAGAAAGTCTGCAGATTCCATCTGGGCCTAGTCATTGGTAACTTTTAACAACATTACTATCAACTAATTTACATATAAAATCTGGAAAGCTATTTATCCTGTCATGTAATTCACAGAAGGTAGTCTATACTGTATATACACCGATCAGCCACAACATTAAAACCACCTGCCTAATATTGTGTAGCTCCCCCTCATGCCACCAAAACAGCGCCAACCCGCATCTCAGAACAGCATTCTGAGATGACATTCTTCTCACCACAATTGTACAGAGCGGTTATCCAAGTTACTGTAGACTTTGTCAGTTCGAACCAGTCTGGCCATTCTCTGCTGACCTCTCTCATCACTCAAATTAGCCATCTGGTACCAACAATCATGCCACACTCCAAATCACTGAGATCACATTTTTTTCCCCATTCTGATGGTTGATGTGAACATTAACTGAAGCTCCTGACCCGTATCTGCATGATTGATTGTTGGTGCCAGATGGGCTGGTTTGAGTATTTCTGTAACTGCTGATCTCCTGGGATTTTCACACACAACAGTCTCTAAACTTTACTCTGAATCATGCCAAAAACAAAACCATCCAGTGAGCGGCAGTTCTGTGGACGGAAATGCCTCGTTGATGAGAGATGTCAACAGAGAATGGCCAGACTGGTTACTCAGTAAGTCTGTGGTAACTCAGATAACCGCTTTGTACAATTGTGGTGAGAAGAATATAATCTCAGAATGCTGTTCTGAGATGCGGGTTGGCGCTGTTTTGGTGGCACGAGGAGGACCTACGCAATATTAGGCAGGTGGTTTTAATGTTGTGGATGATCGATGTAGAATATACTGTAGGTGAAAAGCAACAAAGAGGCCACGACTATGAATGATGTCAAAAAACAGGAGCATTTACCTCGGTCATGGCATCGTCAATTTGCTTTAGCTCCTCGTAGTGGTCTCGTGAGTCTCTGAGAGGCTGCACCATAATCTCTTCAATCTGAGGGAAGAGCTGAGAGACAAAAACAAACATTCACACCTACATATTCAACATTGTAGATGATACAACATGATGTATTTCAATCATGTCATCATTTATGGTTTGACTGACTTTAAATATTCATATACAGGTATAAGATAATATATATATTATTATTATACAGTATATACAGATATTAGGTAATATAGATATTTCTTCAGAACGTGTCTCATATACCTTCATGACAGTTTCAAACATGGGGATAAGGACAAACTTAATGAAGCCAATCTGTGCCGTGGGTTTTGTCACTTTTTCTCTGTCCATGAAGGGTGCCACAGGAAGCCCCTCCGATTTCTCTCGATCACTCTGAACAAAGACAATGGTTTTAAGTTCATTTCTGCTTGCTTTGAGGTCAGCTATATGCTAGTGTTCTCCTACAAGTTGACAAAATGAACTTTTAGCAATGTTTTCTTTTTTTTTTTTTTTTACACATTTTCTTTTCTGGGAAAAAGAACCAAAAATATTGATGACTCATACTGCTCTCACTCATTTTGCCCAATAATGTTCTCTAGAATGAGAATGTCCCTTCCCCTAATTATACCAGTACTTCTGACTAGCAATAGAAAGTAGCAAATTATGTTCATGACTGTGACGTAACCCTTAGGCTAATGACTGTTTAAAAAAACTGTCTGCCTAAAACAAGGAATGGGCCCTTCGATGTCCCATCCCAAACTTCCTGTTTCAATCATAAATACGTCAACACACTGAAAATGAAAAAACTTGACAAGCGCAAAGTTATCACATTGATAACTTTAAATTAGTGAGCCATTAGTATACATCAGAACCTGCATGAAGTATTCCTCCAGCAGACAGTCCACCCACGGCTCTGCCACCTCTGTGGGCCTGACCTCATTGGAAATGTCACAGCATTTGATTAAGACCATCTTCATCTGAAAATATAACAGGGGAACATGAAAACCCCATTTACACCTGGTTTTACTGTAAGAGGCGTTTCGGAAGATCGGATCACAAAAACCACATATGGAGGTAGTCGAAAACACATGTGACCACATTGCATATGTGGTGTAAACACTTATCCCTCCTGAATGCGTCCTGGACAGCAGTGAGTGAAGCACCAGCCCTCACGCGAATGCACATACAAGCACAAGAACTTCACAGATCTTCTTTTGTGTGTCTTATATCAACATGCAGTGACGCAGATGACAAGCACACACATCTTAAGCTCAGGTTAATACGGGTACTCCACTAAAACAACGGATAATTCTGCTCGAAATGTTGCGTTTGTGCTTAGATTGAATTTCAACTGCATCTACGAGAAACAGCGTGCTGGTATTATTAGTACTTTCTTTGTCTTTTATGACTTTTATTATCATGCAGTAGCACACTGACAAAGTAATTGATGTAAGTCCACTCGAAATCCAAACACAAGTGGTCACAGGAGATGGCAGGTGTAAACAGTGATGTGTCTCGCTGACCACATGTGATCGGATCACCCGAGACACATCTTAATACCAGGTGTAAATGCGGTCAAAGAGTGGGTCAACAAATCTTTACCTGTCAAACTGCCAAATGCCATCTACACCAAACCAAAACCAAAACCAAACAAAGGTCTTATCGCACTGTGTTGTGTTCACTGCTGATTTATGCCATGTGGTGTTCAGTACATACAGAGGTCACATGCTCCTCGTTGGTGAAGTCAAAGTTGTCCACTTTGTGCTTAAATGATTCCAGAATTTCACCATGCCTAGCCATGTCAGTCGCCAAAATCAGAGTGATGATAGCCTGCGAATAAATATTCATTTAACACAAATACGTAACATTCATTGTAAAAAAGCTGGCTTAGATTGTAAATTAAAGGGATAGTTCAGCCAAAAAATTAAATGATCTCATCATTTACTCACCCTCATGCCATCCCAGATGTGTATGACTTTCTTTCTTCTGCTGAACACAAAGATTTTTTAGAAGAATATCTCAGCTCTGTAGGTCCATACAATGCAAGTGAATGGTGGCCAGAACTTTGAAGCTCCAAAAATCACATAAAAGTAATCCACAGGACTCCAGTGGTTAAGTCCATGTCTTCAGAAATGATATGATAGATGTGGGTGAGAAACAGATAAATATTTATGTCCTTTTTACTATAAATCTCCACTTTCACTTTCTTTCACATTTTGAAAGTGAAAGGGAAATTGGAGATATATGGTATAATTTTTTTTTTTTTTTTTACTTAAATATTGATCTGTTTCTCACCCAAACAGAGCTGAAATATTCTTCTAAAAATCTTTGTTTGTGTTCTGCAAAAGAAAGAAAGTCATACACACGGATGACATAAGGGTGAGTAAATTATTAGAGAATTTATATTTTTTGGGTGAACATAAATGGCGGACATTTCATGGCTGTTCTAGGGAACAACAGGTGTACCTGTCGAATCTGTTTAAAGGCATCAGGGTCCACGTTGGCAAATATGTTACACTCAGGCAGTGAGAGTATCTGGAAGGCCACAGCGCAGTGATGGTTCTCCAGGGGAGATATGTCATTGTAGCGCACAGCCAGCTCAGTGCGAGCATTGATCTGATACCTGTCAAAGGACAGCCACTGAACATGCTAGATTATCGCGTTATATGTCAAGCCAATGATTACTAAGATAAATGGCAAAGATGTATGACTGTAAAATTGACATAGCAAATGTGGAGGAAAATACCTGGGTACACCTGTATGGTTTTTATAAGAACTAACTTGAGAACATAATGACACAGAAGCGAGGATCTTACGTGTTGTTGTATCCAGGGTGGTCCAAGTCATGACACACTGCAGCAGTCATTAAAATGCCCAAATCTGTCAGCGAAAGCTTTTCCTGGAGGCCACACACACAGCGATCCACTTTTACTGTCCCAGAGTAATTGCAGTGCTAATTGCCATGTATGTAAGAGAGTTCTCACCTGGAGGTTGCAGAGGTGGATCATGCCATACATCATCTGACTCACGCAGAAACAATGGCGAAAATTATGGAAGGGGTTGGTACGGTAATTTTCTTGAATGCCCAGCTGAGAATATATAAATAGAATTAGCAAAATTAAAGCTATAATGCGTTAAGCTGGTAATTTATTTCAAGTGGAAAATTTTAGAATTTCAGTTTAAGTTAACAAATTTTTTAAGGGGTCATATAATGATGAATCAAAACTTCCTACCCAGTCCAAAAAGAGCATTTATTGGAACTAAGCTGCCAATACAACTCATTCCGACATTAGTGACTGCAGCAAAATGCTGTTGCTCATTTCATATGCAAGGAGGGCGTTTACATCTTAAAGGGATAGTTCACCCAAAAAAATGAAAATGATCTCATTATTTACTCACCCTCATGCCATCCCAGATGTCTATGACTTTGTTTCTTCTGCTGAACACAAACAAAGATTTTTAGAAGAATATCTCAGCTCTGTAGGTCCATACAATACAAGTGAATGGGTCACAACATTTTGAAGCTCCAAAAAGCACATAAACACAGCCTAAAAGTAATCAATAAGACTTCAGTGGTTAAATCTATATCATATATCTTCAGAAGCAATATGATAAGTGTGGGTGAGAAACAGATCAATAAAAATGAAAGTGGAAATTGATAGTAAAAAGGACTTAAATCCACTGTCGTATGGATTACTTTTTTGCTGCCTTTATGTCCTTTTGGAGCTTCAAAATTTGCCCATTCATTTGCATTGTATGGACCTACAGAGCTCAAATATTCTTCTAAAAATCTTTGTTTGTGTTCAGCAGAAGAATGAAAGTCATAAACATCTGGGATGAGTAAATTATGAGAGAATTTTCCTTTTTGGGTGCACTATCCCTTTAAGGCCGAAGCGTACTCTATGCAAGTACGTGAACGCAGACGCATATAGTGACACAAGATCGATATTGTGCGTTGTTGAGAATGACATAGCTGCAGGCAGAGCCCCAAAAAGAGGCGAGAGCTCCAAATCACCAGCAAAGATTTAGGGAGTCCCTAGCCTGACCTAACCCTTTCCCTAATCCAAGTAGTAGTAACGCCCCCTTTGGAGTTGGCACAACACACTTTTGGAGTAATCCGGCCACTCTTTTGGAGATTCCGCCCCCATTTGGAGATCCTCGGCCTGCAGCTATACTTGGAGAGGTTGTGTTCCAAAGTGAGTTAGACTGCAATTTATAATACAATGCAAGTATGTGTTGCATTCTCAACATTGCCACAAGGGGCGCAGTAGTTGTCCGCTTCTACTGTGAGTTTTCTCTTTCAAGTCATCTACTGGCATGTAGGAGCAACAGTTTGAAGACAATATTGCTATGCAAGTAAAGTCAAGTCAGTATATTTATAGCAACTTACCTAAATAATTACACATCCTTTAAGATTATATTCCATTGTCTTACCAGCCAGCGTTTGAGAGTGATAGGGTTCATGTTAAACTCCTTCACAAGACCTAAGTCATGATACATATACTCTAGGCAGCTCAGCATCTGAAAAATACACACAGTAAAGTCACTATCAAATATCTATCAAAGCGGAAATGTGAATATATGAAAATGAGAAGCGGCCCAAAAATCATTGAATCTCTAAATGTTTTTATTCTACCAAGCCGACTAACTTCATTGTGCTCCCAATGCCAGATATCAAAGGTTGGTTTCTTCAGAGCTTCAATGGTCTCTTGAGAAAGTGTGTACTGAGGAAATCAAGACAGGGTTTGCAAAAGTAATGCCATTTAAACAAGACAATCAGTGAGTTCTCCCCCAGAGTACATTATTCAGTCATAGAAAGTTTAAAAAAAATGTAAAGCACCTTTGGGTAGCTGGGCACGTCACGTCTAGGAGTTAATTTCTTTCCATCGTCTGAAAAATTATACTTGCACGTACAATTCACTCTGAAAAGAAAGTGAAGTAGTAGTCATTTTTTTGTGTTTCTTGTTTGAAAATAAGCCTCGCCTAACTGCCTTGATGGCCACTTTAAACGGATAAGCAGATAGACTGTAAAGCATGCGTTGATTTAATTGGAAAGCATTACCTTCCTCCTGCTCTGGACGTCATCTCATCTCGCAGCTTCTTCAGGTCATTTTTGCACTTTTCAATCTCCACAACCTTCAAACCTTCCACTGTAGAGAAGATGAAGAAAATGTGAGAGATGATTGCATGTACAAAACTCGCCACAAAAATGCTAGGGTGTTGCCAGGCATTACTATGCTGTTGCAAATGTGTGCAATGCAGTTGTTAGGAAGTTCTGGGTTGCTAGTGTTTCTAGGTGGTTGCTAAAGTGTTCTGGGTAGTTGGTACTAGGTGTCTGTGATATTCTGGTCCCTAGATTGGAAGCCTATTCATAAGTCTGAGCACTTGGAAAATTAATAGCATACCTTGCCTCAACAAGACACACAATTTAAGGTATCATTCATTAAGCACAGAGGTGCTGGATGAGTAACACCCTGAAGTTAAATACTTAGGGTAATGGGTTTGTTTACATCCCAGGGGTTGTTAATGCTAGCATACACAACTACTAATATTAATACAAAACAAGACAAAACGAATATCTTATGATCACTGTGTCTTTCTATCAAACAATGTCAAGCACATGATGAGCATTTGTAGATGAGAGCAAACAGTCAAACTTTAACATTACCAATACATACATTCTACTTTCTTCTCCAGCATAGCCAGTCTGTTGGTCACTTCCATTTTCAGTTCATTGATTTTGAATGCTCTGTGTAGCAGAAGAAAATGATAATTTGGCCTGGTTTCAGCACAGAATTATTGCAGGGATTGTTCATTCATCTCCTATCCATGGGAAAACAAACATGTCTGTTACCTGCTGAATTGCTCTGCTACCTGTGAGAGCACATTTTGAAACATATCTTCCTTTTCTGTGGAGTTAAATACACAGGCTGTAAATCAAGGCAGAGTAACTCTTGGCTCAAAACAGTGGTATTGTTGTTAATGAAAACAAAGATGAAAACTATGTGTTTATATATATATATATATATATATATATATATATATATATATATATATATATATATATATATATATATATTGTTAGCTGAAACAAAAATAAGAACTAACACTAAATAATAAAAATTATCACGAATTAAAGGATTAGTTCACGCAAAAATAAAATTTCTCTCATGATTGACTCACCTTTAAGCCATCTCAGATGTGTATGTCTTTCCTTCTTCAGCAGAACCGAAATGAAGATTTTCATAAGCACATTTCAGCTTTATGTCCATACAATGCAAGTAAACAGGTGCCATCAGGCTGCTGGCTGTTTGACGGTTCAAAAGGCATATTTAGGCAGCATAAAAGTAATCCACACGACTCCAGTCGATCCATTAATGTCTTCTGAAGAACAGCGGAATGAATGACAACATCCCAGCACTGGCCGGAAGTAACTATATTAAGTTAAAAACATTTTAATTATCGATTTGTTTCTTGCACAAACATATTGATTTGTTTCAGAAGACATTAATGGATCGACTGGAGCCGTGTGGATTACTTTTATGCTGCCTAAATATGCCTTTTGGACCGTCAAACAGCCAGCAGCCTGATAGCACCTGTTTACTGTGTATGGACATACAGAGCTGAAATGTGCTTATAAAAATCTTCATTTAGGTTCTGCTGATGAAGGAAAGACATACACATCTGGAATGGCTTAAAGGTGAGTAAATCATGAGATAATTTTCATTTTTGGGTGAACTATTCCTTTAAATATTTATATGTTTCTCACCAACACCTATCATATCACTTTTAAGATATAGATTTAACCGCTGGTGTCTTATGGATTACTTTTATGCTGCCTTTATGTGCCTTTTGACGCTTCAACATTTTGGTACCCATTGACATTTCTGAATTTTTGGGTGAACTATTCCTTTAAGTTTATCTTTTGATATGCAATATATTAAACAATTTTAAACACTGACAACCCGCCTTCATTAAACATGAAAATGCCATTAGATAGAAAACACTAGATGACACTGAAAAATGTAAAAAATATCTACATGATATCAGTTAATGCACTAACTCTGGCAGCCAAATTTACTGAAACAAAATAAAACAAAACTGAAACTATAAAATAGGGAAAATCTAAAACTAAACGATAAGTAACAGGGTGAAACTAAATGAAAGCTAAAGTGAACTGACAAGACAAATTAAATAATAAGAGCATTAAAATACATTTAAAATTAAAAACTAGAATAATCCTGGCTGGAAACATTAGTATGAGGAAATGGAGATCTAGTGATCTAAAGGTCATACGTAAGAGCCAAACACAGTGAAAAAAAGTGTAAGATGATATATGTTACCCCCCAACTGGCCAGCAGATAAAGGAATGACTTTGTACAGGGAGCTGAAAGGACAGAATAGGATCATTAACTAAGAGATCAAAATGAAAATTAACATAATTCTTTCTACAAACAAGAGCAAAGCTGCTTTTTACTTGCGGGAGTTGGTGGGCATTGTGGGATCAATGGACACAAGAGCCCCTTCAGGGTCCACCATCATTATAGCTGTGTTCCTATAGAGAGGAGGAATAAAACAGAAACTGAAATGAAATTCTGTGGATTTACTAAACATCTGACACTGAGCTGTTTTCTCAGGTACAGTGCCCGAGCATCATGTACACAAAAGAGAACTCCATTTTTGATCAATGTAGGTTTTCAAGATGGAGTGGTGTTAGTTAGTGGTGAAATTACAGTGATATACTGTACAGACCTGGGGGTGTTGGAGGAGGAACACAGAAGTTCCTTGATGTCACATGGGCTGCAGTGACGACTAAACAGCACCTACACAAGAGGACAAATAAGGGTGTGTCAGCTGTAAAAGAGCTGTATTTGTTGTCGTACATGTATGTAGTACAATAGGTGAACAGCAGACTCAAGCTATTACACTCTAACACACTATCATACTGCAAAACTCAAACATGTATTCTGAGATATGTTTGTACTTGACTTAAAATACCATTGAAAATGACATGGGATTTAAAAAACACCTTACTTCATTAAAGGAATAGTTCACCCAAAAATGAAAATTCTCTCATCATTTACTCACACTCATGCCATCCCAGATGTCAAAGACTTTTAAAAGAATATCTCAGCTCTGTAGTTCCTTACAATGCAAGTGAATGGGTACCACAATTTTGAAGCTCTAAAAGCATATAAAAGCAGAATAAAAGTATCCATATGAGTAAAATTCATATCTTCAGAAGTGATATAATAGATGTGGGTGAGAAACAGATCAATACTTAAGTCCTTTTTTACTATGAATCTCCCTTCTCATTTTCACATTCTTCTTTTGTTTTTGGTGGTTCACATTATTCATGCATGTCGCCACCTACTGGCCAGGGAGGAGAATTTATAGTAAAGAGGACTTAAATATTGATAGCTGTTCCCACACCTATCATATTGCTTCTGAAGACATGGATGAAACCTCTGGAGTCGTATGGATTTCTTTTATGCTGCCTTTATTTGCTTTTTGGAGCTTCAAGATTTTGGTATCCATTCACATGGATTGGATATCTTCTTCTAAAAATCTTCATTTGTGATCAGCAGAAGAAAGAAAGTCATACACATATGGGATGGCATGAGGGTGAGTAAATGATGAGAGAATTTTTTATTTTTGGATGAACTATCCCTTTAAGTCTCCTAACCTGAACTACTGTATAAAAGAGCAGCCTCTGAGCGAAAAAATTTGATTCTAAATATGAATGGTTTAAGCATTATTTATAAAAGAAAAATGGCAGTTTTGATGGTATTGATGAGTATATTAATTGAATGAAGAATAAGGTGGTGCAGCAGATGCAGGTGTGGTAGACAGGCTCCGATCGGTAGCAGATTGTGTACTACAGTAGCCATATGTCCACTTGGCGTCTCTGACTGAACTTAGCATGTTGTGTGAGCTTCACGATAGCACTGATAAAGTTCTGCCACATAAAATTGTACACATGTAATGAGTAAGAAAATTAATCTATTATTTCTATATGGAGTAAGAGTCTTATTAATTGTTCTTCAGACAATGGGAAAATGACTCTGGGAAACACAATGCAGAAAACAATTATGGTCGTCAAGTGTCACAACAGCATGTATTGTCAGTTACACCTGTGGAACACGTCATCTTGAGCTGTATTTTTAACCTGTGCACATTGACTTTCCTGCACTCTTTTTGACAGCCAAACTGCTTAACATCTTGTTCAGTGGCTTTGATTCAGAAATACGGAGCATATGATTTGGCTTATGTGCATTAGAGACTGTAAAAAAAGGATTTTGATCAAACTGAATAAAGACTGTGATTTAGATGGATCACATTCTCCTTGGCTATCTGATACTGGAAAAAATAACAGAAAAAAACAAAAAAGTATTTGTAAGTGTTGAAGTGGTGAAAAATTCAACATAACAAAAAATATTATATATATATATATATATATATATATATATATATATATATAGAATCATTTAATGAGTAAAAAATACTAGCATATTTCAAATGCTTCATTATTATAATCTTTGTCATCTCAAGCATCCCTACTGTGTATATGTCAACGAGAAAAACATTTTGGGGCTCAGTAATTATACACAGCTTCATGTCATTTTCAAAATGCAACTCTGAGCACCCTTATCGACTGTTCTTTAGATTAAAGGAATAGTTCACCCAAAATGCTCTCATCATTTATTCACCATCATACATCCCAGATGTATATGACTTTCTTTCTTCTGCTGAACATAAACAAAGATTTTTAAAGAATATTTCAGCTCTGTAGGTCCATACAATGGAAGTGAATGGTGACCAGATGTTTGTAGCTCCAAAAATCACTTTAAGGCCACAGAAAAGTAATCCATAAGTCTCCAGTTGTTAAATCCATACAAGTGATACATGATAGGTGTGGGTGAGAAACAGATAAATATTTAAGTACAATTTATTACTATAAATCTCCACTTTCACTTTCACCCACACCCTTCATGTATCGCTTCTGAAGATACTGTAAGGATTTAACAACTAGAGACTTATGGATTACTTTTCTGTGGCCTTAAAGTGATTTTTGGAGCTACAAACATCTGGTCACCATTCACTTCAATTGTATGGACCTACAGAGCTGAGATATTCTTCTAAAAATCTTTGTTTGTTTTCAGCAGAAGAAAGTCATACACATCTGGGATGGCATGAGTTTGAGTAAATGATGAGAGAATTTTCATTTTGGATGAACAATCCCTTTAAGCAAACTACATAAAAAAATATAAATAAATAAATAAAAAAAAATACATAGAGACTGGTGAGGTATTCAACAACACAGCAGTATTTTATGATGCACAGCAGTCAGTTATATTTAACTTAGCCTTGATTTCGGATGCAACAATGATGTTAACCAATAATCTGCAACTAAGATTTTGAATTCTGGTAAACATGTGTCCATTTAAACATGATGCTCACCTTCTGCACTTTGCCATCTACGTCCAGGTAGATGGTTTTAGGGGCATTGGAGGAGAAACCAGATCCCATGCTGACAGTCTCACCAAGAGAATTAACTATGTGTGCCCCCTTTCTTCTGTCCAGGTATCACTAACCAAGAGCAAAACCACCTAAGACAAATGTTCAAACGGTGTACCACACAAGACTTCCTCTGCAAATAAACGTTTAATCAAATAGAAAGACATTTATTGAACCCTGTAGTCTTGGAACTGGCAATCAAATATTTAGTGACTGTAGCATCAGAACTACAACACAGAGCAATAGATGTGTCCATTGTTGGGCTTTTTACACTTGTGTGTAATCCTGGGTTATCTCATTAAATGTTTCACAATATTCATAATTTACCTAGGGTTAGTGACTCACATAGAGTTTATTTGAATTCTAAAAATGCAAAAAGTTTTCTGATAGATTTAGGTTTAGGCTATGGGTAAGGGTTAGTAAATAGTTATTATAATTAGCTTAATATAAAAACAGTGTAAACGTGTGTGTGGAACATTTTATGTATTCCATAAAATTTGTACTCTAGGTCTAGTTAATTATTGTAATTATTCAGATGGAGAAATTATTTTTTATGAACTGGTTAAACTGAAGTATTTGCTATGGAAGCCCTGAACCACAAGTTGAAAAAAATAAAATAAATAAATTAACTAGGTGATTTTTTTTAGGTGTCTTAGTGCCCTACAATGTCCTAAAGTGTTTTATTTTTCTCTGATTTTTTTTTTCTCTCAATGCACAAAGTGTGTTTTTTTATACGGTTTCAAAAATAAGTCATCATAGAGGAAATAAAGGAATTCCCCTAAGTCAACTCCAGGTGGCAAATATTGACGCTTCGGAAAAAAATATGTTAATTTCTTTAAACACTGATGGATATTATATACAATAATTTTATTTACTCTTCAATTACTCTCAAACACGTAATTTCATTTCATGGCAAACAGACACAGACTTTCTTGGAAAGTGTCTAAAGATAAGTGGAGACAGCCTTGTGGCAGGCTATATTTATTTCTGACCATGTCATTTAATCTGTGTGTAATTAAATGCTTCTGTTCATAGCATTGCTGATTGAATGTTTGAGTCAGAAAATAACAATCTTGCCTGAGCAGTGTCAGCAGTTCCCCGTTCTTCTCATGTGCAGGCAGCAGACGCTCACCGTCCCAGGTGCTTAATGGAGACAAATCGAGTGAGTGAGCAGGGGAAACCTGGGGGTATTGAAGGACCCTGAATATAATTGTCACTCTCCACTGTTGTCGAGGGGAACAGTAACTATGGTGAAAAAGTGCCCAACCCCCTTGATGTATGTTGTAATCATTTAATTTAGTAGACTTAGGCTTTTGTTATCCCTTGCACTTATTTTAACAGTGCACCCTGGAGTTTATGTCTGAAAAAAATATGCCTCTTTGTATCCAATGCGGCATTGTTAAAACTTGAACTTGATAAGATTTGTGGGTCTTCAGTGGAGTAAAATAATGCCCTACTTCCAGCATTTTCTCTTTAATGGATAACAAGATCTCTAAGGTCAAATGAATGGTCTGTTTAATGGTATGCAATAACTTAAAGATACAGTGGTGTCAAGGCGTCTGTGACCACATAGAAAATTTGTCATTTAGAGAAGTTTTCTGATTTTCTGATATATATTTGTATGTATCGGCATATCCTTACAGATAACATTTTAATTATTCATTTTGGCTTTAGTACAATAACAATATGAAAGCTAATTATTTAAATATTTTTTATAATATCACACTTAAATTCTCTGGTCTTTATACACAAAAATAGAAAGCGACCTTAATAGATTTGAGGAGGGGATCCTTCGTAAGGTGATTATCATATTTGGGGGTGGTTGGCATTAAAAAGTTTTAAGACCCCATATCTATATAATATATTTGTAACACGAAAAATTGGATTACATTAGAAAATATGCAAAATAGAAACATTTCCACTAGTGGTCTTTGGACCCCAGTGTATTTTTGCATGAAATTGTTTCAATTACTATGCATTGAGGAAGTAAGAAAGTAAGTGTGGGTAAATGAAATTCAATTTCTGTCACCATGATGAGCCTTACATTCTCATGTGTCCACTCAGACAGAGCAACAGATGTTTTGGTCAGCTGAGGAAAGAACAAGGGCTAGAACATAACCACTGTGGCCCTTCCGCTCTGTAATACATTAATTTAAACAATGTGCAATCTCAGAAACATTGGATCAAGAACATTATTAACATAAATTGAATTAAAATTAACATGTCAGGCTCAGTCAAGTCTGCAATGGAGTAATGACGTATTTGGCATGTGTGGCTAGATCATTAACAGCCCAAGCAAACATGGGATGGAAGTGTGAACAGTGGAAACAAGAGCAAACCTGTTCACAGCCTCCTTCATCTCTAATTTCATCCCTGTGGGGCCAGAAAGGCTTCCTATATCTTAATTCTCTGAGTCTCATGTGCCACTGACTACACTCCTCAGCGAAAAGATATTAGCAGCCCACCCAGAGGGGCTCTTTTGCTGACACAGGGGCACATTTTTGATGAGAGCACCAGACCTGGACAGATCATAATGTGCATGATAAGAGATGCAATTTTTCAGCTGGCCTGGTTGGGCTCTGCCAACTTTTTACTGGTCTGTTTGTTTTTCATCAACATTTTTGTGTCAGGATATAAAATTTGAATTTTTCATTTTCACATTTTTAGATCCCAGCTTAATATCTGAAAACACAATTAAAATAAACTTTTCATAGGTTTAATTCCACGAAAAGTGAACTGTGCCTATGTGGTGATTTCAGTCATTGAGATTTTTTTTTGGAGCAGCCCAGCCAGCCAGACATGGCAACATTGACTCAATCTATGGCATGAGTTTGCTGTGGGACTATCTGTTTCTTTGACCAATGGCAGACGGAGAGTGTATTCGGTAATCTGTTTGAAAACAATGTTTTTATGATAGTGTTGCAGAAATGACACACTTCAACTTAATTAGATTTTTAATTTGCAATCATAACTGGAAATTAAACAGCTATAATATTACTCCCTGACAGCTGGATCTACACAATGAATCGAATAACTATGATTACAATTACAACAAAATTTTGTATTTAATTTTGTATATGTTAATTACAAAATTAAATAAAAAATTTTGTTGTAATTGTAATCATAGTTATTATATTTTTTGCAGTGACTGTAGCCAGTCACAGACAGGTCTGTTGCTTACTTCTGAGTATTACTTATTTAAAATTTTTGCTTTGTTTTTTATGCTTCTAAGAAAGCATTGTTGACTTGCATTGTATGGACCTACAGAGCAGAGATATTCTTCTAAAAATCTTTGTTTGAGTTGAACAGAAGAAAGAAAGTCATACACTTCTGGGATGGCATGAGGATGAGTAAATGATGAGAGAATTTTCATTTTTGACATCTGAACCAATTGCAATTACAATATCAAGAGAAATAACAATCAGAAGACATTTAGGCAAAACTTCAACTAGGTAACCTTGGTAGCTTAGTGACATATTGCAACAATAATATTCAATATAAAGTATCACAGAAAAGCAAATGTTTAAGTTTGCAAGGCATAAAAAAAAAACAACAAAAAAACAAAAAACAAATACCAGTTGTGGCCAAAAATATTGGCACCCTTGGTAAATATGAGCAAAGAAGGCTGTGAAAAATATGTCTTTATTGTTTGCCCTTTTGATCTTTCATTCAAAATATTCACAAAAATCTAACTGTTAACTGAAGTAAACTAATTGAAAGGGGGGAAAAAATCTCACAATTAAATAAATATTTTTCTCCAAAACACGTTTGCCACAATTATTGGCACCCCTAGAAATTCTTATAATGTAAAATATAACTGAAGCATATTCCCATTCATATTTTACTTTTTTTTTTTCAGTACACCTGGGTGACAAGGAACATGAAATTGTTCAGCCATGACTTCCTGTTTCACATGGGTATAAATATGAGGTAACACACAGGCCAAGTCATCCATCACAATGGGTAAGACCAAAGAATAAAGTTATGATGTGCAGTAAAAGGATGTTGAGCTTCACAAAATGGGAATTAGCTATAAGAAAATAGTTAAAGCATTGAAAATACCCATTTCCACCATCAGGGCAATAATTAAGTGCCAATAAACTGGAGATGTTACAGCCTGAAAGAGGACGTGTATCTATATTGTCTCCACGCACGGTGAGGAGGATGGTTTGAGTGGCCAGAAATTCTCAAAGGATCACAGCTGGAGAATTGCAGGAATTAGTGGGGTCAGAAAGTCTCCAAAACTGCAATCAGACATCACCTACATCACCACAAGTTGTTTGGGAGGGTTTCAAGAAAAATCAGCAAACTCAAGCATATTCAGTCTGCCAGACACCACTGGAACTTCAAATGGGACCAGGTTCTATGGTCAGAAGAAACAAAAATAGAGCTTTTTGGCAGTAAATACCAGAGATGGGTTTGGTGCACACAGAGAGGTAGCCATATGGAAAGGTACCTCATGCCCACGGTTAAATATGGTGGTGGATCTTTAATGTTGTGGGGATGTTTTTATGCCAGAGGCTCTGGACATCTTGTTTGGATACATGGCATCATGGACTCTATCAAATACCAGCAGATAAAAAATCTAAACCTGATTGCCTCTGCCAGAAAGATTAAAATGGGCTGTGGTTGGATATTCCAACAGGACAATGATCCAAAACACACATCAATATCAACACAAAAATAGTTCACTGACCACAAAATGAAGGTTCTGCCATGGCCATCCCAGTCCCATGACCTGAACGCCATAGAAAACCTGTGGGGCGAACAGAAGAGAAGAGTCCACCACTGTGGACCTCAGAATTTGAAGGATCTGGATAGATTCTGTATGGAGGAATGGTCTCAGATCCCTTGCCATGTGTTCTCCAACCTTATTAGGCATTATAGGAGAAGACTCAGAGCTGTTATCTTGGCAAAGGGAGGTTGCACAAAGTATTGAATAAAAGGGTGCCAATAATTGTGCCATACATATATTTGACAAAAATATTTGTGTTTTGATAGAACTTGTGTTGTGTTTGGAATTGTTTGATATCTATTTTAGGATAGATTTTTGTGAATATTTTGAATGAAAGACCAAAAGGATAAACAATAAGGATATATTTTTCACAGCCTTCTTTTCTCATATTTAACAAGGATGCCAATATTTTTGGCCACTGTAACGTAATTGAAGAAACAATGATGTGTGATGAACCCAAGTGCAGTTTTATTTACAAACGTGATATCCAAAAAACCATAACTCCAAAGATGAACAAAACAAAAACATGAACTTGACTAAACTTGACTTGAACAAAACATAGACTTGACTTGACTTTGAACTTGGCATAAACAATAACACGACATTACACAAACAATACCTGACCATGGACAATGGCAAACATGAGGGTTAAATACATGGACAAGGGAGAAACATGACAATGATAACCAATGACAAGAGAGAACTGATAATAAAGACAATAAACCAATGAAAACAAGGCACATGACCATGGAGGGAAACATGAAATCATATGACCACGTGACCACATGACAAGATCACATGACAAGGAAACAGGACAAACATGGCATGGAAAAAAACACATACAACCCTGACAGCCACCACTGTACATGATCAATCAGTTTAAGCTGTAATGACAATGCAACACTGGCCCGATAGGGCAACTGATAGTTCCATCAGCTGGTTAAAAAAAAAAAAAAACTCTCACACTTGTCCCATTGGGTCATCCACACTGCTGGTTGAAATAGTTTTAAGAAATCAAAGTTGTTTTTCCAAACCATTTTCCCACTGAATTTCTTTTCCAACTTTAAATATTAGCAAAGGGGGTTCAGAGTCCAATAACATGCATGAAAACAGTAGCAGCACAATAGAGCGCACATTTAAAAGATGTTGACAGGAAAAGCTTATGCAACTATCTGAAAAAGAAAATCACACCTCAGGTAATTCAGAAATGCATATGCTTGCTGCTAATCAGTGGACAAAAGAGAGGAGTCCAGTCATATTTCAATAATAAAGGATCTAAGAGAAAGACATTATCCTGATAATAAGAGGCTTTATGTCTGTTCAGTTTATGGCTGTGTGTCCGTGCCAGATCTGGGTAGGAATATGGAAAACTCCTCCATTAGGCTCCTTTCATCTTCTCCTATTGCTTTTCAGCATCCTTAATGTTTTATTCTATCTCTGTATGTAGAACTTGAAAGTCTTCTTGAAAGATCCATTTTTATTCTCTTATTCATTATGTTTCTTTTCTCCAAGAAAGCTTAAGACAAAATCATTTTGTAGTTTCTCTGACCTGCTAAGTCGAGGAAAACACAACCGCTGTCTATGACCACATTGTACTGATTTCAAAATCCACACAATATATGCTGGACTGCTGATAACTGTACAAAAATAAGCTGTTTGCCTACAGCAATTGACTCTAATGATGTTGCTTAAGGCAGTACTGCTGTTATGCAAAGCACACATGATTTCATAATATTCTGCACTCAGTAAAGAAGAGTAATGAGTGAGTGCCGCATTGGTGAGACTTTATTTGTCCTCTACTGTATTTAGAATCAGACATAGTGATTTGGGGTTCTGTGGTTTGATTAAAGTATCTACTCCAAAAGGTTCCAATGAGCCTTGATTGCAACCATTCTGCATAATCACCACTTAAAGAACTCTTTTTTTCTCCCCAATTTGGAATGCCCAATTCCCAATGCACTCTAGGTCCTCGTGGTGGCGTAGCGACTCTGTGAATCTGGGTGGCGGAGGAGGAATCTCAGTTGCCTCTGCGTCAACCCACACATCTTAACATGTGACTTGTTGAGTGCGTTACCACGGAGACATAGCGCATGTGAAGGCTTCATGCTATTCTCTGTGGGATCCATGCACAACTCACTACACACCCCACTGAGAACGAGAACCACATTATAGCAACCACGAGGAGGTTACCCCATGTGACTCTACTCTCCCTAGCAACTAGGCCAATTTGGTTGCTTAGGAGACCTGGCTGGAGTCACTCAACATGCCCTGGATTTGAACTCGCGACTCCAGGGGTGGTAATCAGCATCTTTACTCTCTGAGCTACCCAGGCCCCCCACTAAACAACTCTTTTGAACATGGACCAGCTTAAAGGAATAGTACACCCAAAAATGAAAATGATCTCATCATTTACTCACCCTCATGCCATCCCAGATGTGTATGATGTTCTGTCTTCTGCTGAACACAAACAAAGATTTTTAGAAGAATATTTCTGCTTTGTAGTTTTACACAATGCAAGTGAATGGTGGCCAGAACCAGGTCCTTAGAATGGGAGAGGATGGTAATTAGACATTTGTAGGTCAAAAAAGCACAGATAGTCAGCATAAGAGTAAACCATCCTATCTCCAGCGGTGATATCAATGTCTTCTAAAGTGAATTGATCACTTTGTGTGCGAAAAAGAACACTATTTAAGCATGTTTTAACACTAAAAGGTCGCTTCCAATCAGGCGTTGACGAATGGACGAACTGACCTTGATTGAGTGCTCCTGTGATGCAAGCGCATTGGCACGTTCCTTCAACTCATTGGTTGTGTGTCTGTCATGTGTCAGTTCACGTGCTATCGGTTATGTCATGGGAGCACTCGGGTAAATCTTGCTATTCCTTTAAGTACTAGTGTTTAAAGGAAAAGTAGAGCAATAGATTTGCTAACCCTTGAGTGGAAAAATCTAACATCAGTCATTTAAATAACACTGTAGGCAAGAGTGCCTTGTTTGGGGAAATGAATATGATTCAGATTGCAGCACTATTAACACCATCATACTCCTAGTATCACAAAACTTTACTGCTGCCCTTCCATCATTCTCATCCTTTTACCTAAACAGATGCATGCTAAAAATTCTGTCATCATCATCACCCAATCCATAACACTTTCTCTCTTCTCTAAAACACAAACACCTACTGACGATGTTAGTGAAAATGTTTGAGACATGTGAGAGCTTCAGTCACCATTCACCATTCACTTTCATTGTAGTTTTTTTTAAGACAGAATTATTGTGAAATCTTCAGCTTCACAATACCAGACATCTGATAGGAGTTGACTAATAAAAGAGAGGAGTTATGATGTTGATGTTAAAATTCTTCTCTTGCAAAGATACCCCTAATGCTAATGCTAAAACATAAAAGTATGATCCTTGACAGACCTGCACAGCACATTAAAAATGCAAAACAAAAAGGATGTTTACAAATCAACTACACATATTGTTTTGAGAAAATTGAATTGTGACACATACTAACATTGCATGAGAAAGAGCTCAGGCACGGGCATGTCCGAACGAACATCGCAAAAGGTAATCACAGTGGTGTAGCTATTGCAAAATCTCGACACAAAGACATCTCTTGCAGGCTCAAAAGGAAAGACAACCTAAAGCAAGCAACGAATAAAGAAGAGGACAGAGATGAACATGCATTTGTCTTCAAAGTGAGTGACTGTTAGCTTAACGGACTGAAACACAGAGGGCTGATGGTTGATACGGGAGCAACATCTCACATAATTACAGACATCGGAAAGTTTAAGACGTTTGACAATAAATTCCAGGCAGAAAAACACTTCACTGAGCTGGCAGATGTGACAAAAGCAAGTGGGGTGGAGCTGAAGAGAGGTGACGCAGAGGCGTGTTTGATTGACAGCGAGGGGCAGCAGGTGAGCACAATGCTGACAAAAGTGCTGTACATTCCTTCGTATCCACAAGACATCTTCTCTGTTAAAGCAGCGACAGCCAACGGAGCCTCCATCAACCTCCAACTGGGACATGACAAGCTCATTCACATTTCAGCTCTGTTTGTCCATACAAAGAAAGTGAATGTGTGCCATGACACTGCTGGCTATTTGACAGACCAAAAGTCATATTTAGGCAGCATAAAAGTAATCCACATGACTCCAGTCAATCAATGAATGTCTTCTGAAGCAAACCAATAGGTTTGTGTAAGAAACATATCGATAATTAAAATGTTTTTAACTTTAAATCGTTACTTCCGGCCAGCGCCGGGATGTTGTTTGAAATGACCTAACTCTCGCGTGACATTCGTTCCTCTGTTGTAACATAGTGCATGCTTCCGACTTCTCGCGTGAACGCCATCACGCTTAACTTTAATTTATGACAAATTAAAGTTTTAATTATCTATTTATTTTTTACACAAATCTATCTTTTTTTTTTTTTCAGAAGACATTAATTGATTGACTAAATTTGTGTGAATTACTTTTATGCTGCCTAAATATGCCTTTTGAACCGTCAAACAGCCAGCAGCCTGATGGCACCCATTCACTTGCATTGTATGGACATAAAGCTGAAATGTGCTTATGAAAATCTTCATTTCGGTTCTGCTGAAGAAGAAAAGACACACATCTGGGATGGCTTAAAGGTGAGTCAACCATGAGAGAATTTTCATTTTTGGGTGAACTATTCCTTTAAGTACTTGGGTGCTTATGAAGTTTGTAACACACTGCTTTTCTTTTATAAGATCTAATTCAATACTCTGTAGACCATTAACAATGGACAATTTATTTTACAGGTGAGGTTTTTGGATGCAGAAGGGAGAAATCTCTCAAGGACTTTGTCAGGAGGATGTTTGCCTGCATTTTTTCTAATGACCAGTCCTGGCTATGAAACTGGACCGGCTTGGGACTGAAGATCTCTTTCCGGCAGCTAGCTTTAAAAAACATCACTGTAGGTTATTATTAGTTTATTAATTAAATTTTTGGTAATAAATCTGGAGACAATTTTGAATCTGAATCTAGTTTAAATAGATTATTTCTTGATCTTTCATGATGAACAAATATTGATAAGAATTGTTCTGTGATTTCAGGAGCGATAAGAAACATCCCCTTGACAAGAGAGGCAACAGAAGGAAGCCTCCAAGAGGTGGTGTCAAAATATCTGAAGAGAGCTGCTTACAGAGAAAAGGATAGGAAACAAGACAGGCAAACTGAAGAGGCTCAAAATCAAAAGTGTGTGAAAATCCCAGGAGATCAGCAGTTACAGAAATACTCAAACCAGCCCATCTGGCACCAACAAACATGCCACGGTCCAAATCACTGAGATCACATTTTTTCCCCATTCTGATGGTTGATGTGAACAATAACTGAAGCTCCTGACCCGTATCTGCATGATTGATTGTTGGTGCCAGATGGGCTGGTTTGAGTATTTCTGTAACTGCTGATCTCCTGGGATTTTCACACACAACAGTCTCTAGAATTTACTCAGAATGGTGCCAAAAACAAAAAAAAAACATCCAGTAAGCAGCAGTTCTGCGGACGGAAATGCCTTGTTGACGGGAGAGGTCAACAGAGAATTGCCAGACTGATTCGAACAGGCAAAGTCTAGGGTAACTCAGATAACCACTCTGTACAATTGTGGTGAGAAGAATATCATCTCAGAATGCTATTCTGAGATGTGGGTTCGTACTGTTTTTGTGGCACGAGGGGGACCTACACAATATTAGACAGGTGATTTTAATGTTGTGGTTGATCGGTGTACTGTTGTATATATAGTAATGTGCAAACATTTTAGACACATGTAAAAAATCTTGAAGTGAGGATATTTTCAAAATGAGTGCCATAAATAGTTTTATTTATCAATTAACAATACAAAGTAAACATTAAAAACCTTATTTAAATCAATATTTGGTGTGACAACACTTGCCTTTAAAACAGTACTAACTCTCCTATAGGTAAACTGACAATTTTTCAACATTGTTGGTGGGTAGGTGGTTTCAAGCCTCTTGGAGAACTTCCCACATTTCTTCTTTCTATTTAGGCAGTCTCAATTGCTTCTGTCTCCTTATGCAATCCCAGACTGACTCGATGATGTTGAGATCGGGCTCTGCTGGGGCTATACCATCTGTTGTTGGGCTCCTTGTTCTTAATTCTATTTGCAAAGGGAATGTTAAAATCTAAAAAAATGGTTTCCCATTGACACACTAAAGCAGAAGAAATAAAATAACTGTCAAGACAAATGTGTTTGTGAAACATTTAATGTGCCTACAACTTTTGCACAGTATATGTATTTCAATGAGGTTATTGGAATCGTTAATGTGTTTCTTTTTGCAAATGTTTATGGCTGATTGTTGATGTCATATTTTATTCTTGTTCAGTATATATACAGTATATGCAGTATATATAAAAAATTCAAAGATGTATTGTTACCATGTATTTACTGTGTGTATATATATATATATATATATATATATATATATATATATATATATATATATATATATATATCTTTTTAAACAAAAGTTTGGTTATTTATCGTATCTTTAATCTGTACACTGAAAATATGAATACATTTGCTATGGCTATTCAGAGTGGTGTTTATTTTATTTATTTATATATTTTTAAATATTTTTTCCCTCAGTTATTTTGGATATAGTGTGAGCAAATAAATGAACCGTGGACCGACCGTGGGCCGCCAGAAATAATTTATTATAAACAAGCGAACCACTGTCGGAAAAATGGCGGCTGTCGCTGGAGGTCCGCTGGGAAAACGATAAGCAAAACTCCGGTGAACCGAAGGCGGTGTCCGGTGGGCCGCTACTAGCACGCAGGCCATATGTTAGCTCCAATGGTTTCATTAGCTCCGTCAATTATGAACTATTTACCGGTTAATCTACGCTAAAATGGCGGCGCCAACACCCCTATTTCATGTAAAACGTATCAAATAATAATAAAACGTTTTTCAAAAGTACAAATATTTAGCTTCAGCAAATAAGTCCTTGGGCCTCGCAGCCAGGATTATTTGATTGCGTCATCAGTGTTAACTAAAAGTTTCGCTCAAAATCCAGATTTAATATTGAGATTCATTTTATTAGTAGTTGATGAAAGGTGATTTTGTAAATACTGCTTTCTTCTTCTTAAGGTAAAACTTTCAAGTCATTTGAAGCAAATGCTTTTATTTGTTTACTCGTTGTACCAGTAACGAAAACCTCTCTTTATTTCAAGACAAAAAGCAGAGAAAGACCCAAAAAACAAAAGCTAAACAATTTGTTGCCCACGATGTTGGATTGATTGATAGTGATATGGCAGCCTCTGGTGGTTATAAAGTGTCAATTCTCTTATGCTGTTCTTTCGTGGAAGCTGGTGTCTCTTTAGGAGTGTCTTTGTTAATTTGATGACTTAAAGGAATATTCCGGGTTCAACACAAGTTAAGCTCAATCGACAGTATTTGTTGCATAATATTGATTACCACAAAAATTAATTTTGACTTGCCCCTGCTTTTCTTTAAAAAAAGCTTAATCTGGGTTACAATGAGGCATTTACAATGGAAGTGAATGGGGCCAATCTGTAAACGTTAAAATACTCACTGTTTCAAAAGTATAGCCACAAGACATAAACAATGTGTGTTAACATGATTTTAGTGTGATAAAATTGCTTACTATCATTTTCTGTGTAAGTTTAAAGCCAATTTTACAACTTCGTTGCCATGACGTAGTCAAAAAACCCTAAAATTATTGAAAGAATGATGATTTAAACAACTTGACAGCTCAAATAATACGTGCGTTAATGAATGAATGTAAATACTTTTATAAAATTATAAGCTTCACATTTCTGCCTTTAAACCCCTCAAAAATTGGCCCCATTCACTTTACAGTTTTTCTCGATCGATTTTACGCATATCTCCAAACTCAGGTCACTGCTCTCATACAATTAACACAGCCATCTGAAAACTTTGTAATTGTCCAAAACAGACTGTGCATTTTTCTTGATTTTCCTCATTTTCTCGAAACACTACATACAAATTTCTCTGATCCAAAACTCATGCTTTCAAAACAGTTAACACCGACAACTATATTAAAGTCATATTATCAAATGCACATGTCAAGTTAATATTAATATTATTATATTATCATATTAATATCGGCAGAGTTAGTAATGCACACAGCAAAGAAAATGCAATTTACTAAACCTTTCACACAACTATCATGACTCTGTTATCTATAAAAGGGGTCAAATATGAAAATTCACGGCAAACAAACAATGAGGAAGAAGAAGAGGTAGAGTGGGTAAAGAAAGAGAAAATCTGAGGAAGAAGTGATGAGAAAAGGGGAATGTTTTCTCAACTCTGTCAGGTGTGTGCATGGAAAGACTTCAGGAAAGACCAAATGGAGATGGTGTAATGATGGTGAACAGAAAGAGGACATCAGGGTGGAAGATTAGAATAAAGAAGGCTCAAATGATCTGCGAGTCCCTCTAATTGATCGTTTTATGAATTATGGTCTCTCTATGACACACAGAGTGTTCGGCCTAATGTGAGCAGATCTACAGTGACTTCAATCTCAACAAAAAAGAAGAAGAGTGAGGATTGGCATTGGAAGAGGAAGGACAGCGACAACTAGAAATTTAGAGACATTTTATGAGAACATATGGAAAAAGGTCTTTACTGTGGATTTTATGATAAATGTGTTATTTCAATCATAGACTTGTGTGTCTATAGCTGAACATGTTATGAATTCAATAGAGAACACATCTATAGTTTTGATGTTAGTATTTAGTTTTAATAAATGCATTATCAGAAAAGAATATGTTGCTTCATTGTGCAGTGAAATTTAATTGTTTTGCAAATTTGAGTGTCTGTTTCGTCCGCTGTGTGAATTGTTTTGAGAGCACTGATTATAGTTTGGAGAAATTTATAAAATTGACTGAGAAAAACTGTAATTGTGAGTGCTGAACCACTGTAACCTCGATATTTTTTTTATTTTTTTTTGGTAATGGTAATTAATATTTTGCCACAAATGCTGTCGATTGAGCTTGACTGAGTTGAACCCAGAATATTCCTTTACTTAAACATTAAGGAAACAGGTGATATTATTTGAATGATACTTATCATATTAAAAAGGAATGAAAATTATTTTTAACACTAAATACAGTCATATTTTACCCAGATTTTCAGATAATGACAAGTTGGCCTAATATAGAATTATATCTGCAATTGAATTGCATATTTTTCTAATATATCTTTCAGTGTATGCTATTACTTTAAAGTTAACAGCTGAATATAGACCAGAAAACATCTGAATGATAAAAGTAAATGACATTTTACTATTTTATATTAGTATGCAAAAAACAGTTAATCCATCCAGTTCTTTACTTTACAACTAGAGATCTGTAACATTTGGTCTTTTACGTTATTCATTCAACAATGTAAATTTTTTTGAAAACAAAAAACACTAACATTTACAAAAGATGTTAAAATAACTAATTACCCCATATACACATACATACTCTCATTCTGGGGATTTTACATTCAATGCTCTCCATGTGTTTCCATCTTGCTCATCACGTTGATCTGTAGTGGTGCATACTGCTTTTCTGTTCAACAGGAAGTTCTTCTTGCATGTGGAGGGGAGGGGCTTACTCTTGGAGGGTGTGGCTTGCGTGTTAAGCTGCCCAGGTGTAGGGGACAAGAGAGGGGTGGAGAGAACATTGGATGAGAGGTTGATGAAGGAGAGGGTATAGGGGTGCTGGGGTATCTTCTTCCGGAGTGCATATAAGCATCGGGAGAGTATGCAGAATGTGGTGCCATGCTGGGATAACAGGGTGGGCTGAGGGGATCAATAGGGTTGATAAAATTACAGGAAGACTCATCTGCTCCCTCAGGGAAATCCTGAAACAAAGCAAAGATTAATTTGTCCTTCATATTGTCATTGACACAGCAATATACAAAGTGAGACAACATCATCCTAGTAATTACAGTAGTTACAATATTAATGTCTTTCTTACTGTTTCTTTGAGAACATATAGTCCCCCTGGGTTCCGATGATTATGGTAACCTCTTGAAGGCACAATATCAACTACAGCAAAGAAAGTATTCTTTAAAGTAAAAGCAAAGTGGAGAAAAGCAAATTTGTGTTGTACAATGATTTAGATTAATGCACAAAAATAACTTAAAGGTGCACTCAGTGAATTTTTGTTTGTGTTGCACTGGCTGAAATTGCAGCCGACTTGGACTTATACTGATATTTAATAGAATGAATGCAGCATTGTGCAAAAGCAAACATTACCAGTTACCATTGCCATTGTAGAAATGCACTATTCACAGTCAGACATGGTTAATGTATTCTGCAAGTGAAAGTGTCCAACACTCAAAAAATAAAAACGTTCAATGAACTTTAAAATTAAGGAAAACTTTTCCACGCAATTAATTTAAATGATTTTTTTTTTCATCAAAAATGAATGTATTTGAATGTGCTAAAGTCTTGTTGTACAAACTTCAATTAATTTTGTCACATCTACTAGATTTTTTTTCACTCAAAATCATCATTTTAATAACGTTGAGGCAACTTAATTTACTGTATACTAGTTCAGATTTTTTTTTAAAAAGTTTTTTTAAACATTTGTTGCAGTAAGTGCTACAAGCAGTGAGTTTGTAGTGTTAGCAATAGAGGATGACATCTTGCAGATGAGTTTTAAATAAATTATTTTTGGAAATAGATGCACATACATGACACAAAACCCAAAGGAACAACAAACACAACACCACCAGTGCAAATACTGCAATAAAAAAGCAAATATTAAGCAGTTTTTACTCATCCCATGGTGCATGCTAGGAACCTGACATCTCATGTACATCTGGTTATGGTCAACATAAATTATTTAAGTTGTTCCAACACAAATGGATAAGTGAACTTCCATTTTTACAAATGCAAATTAATTGTACACAATGAAATTTAAGAATTGTTTTACATTTTAAGTAGCTAAATTCAACAATGAGCAAAAATTCATTTTTTTGAGTAAATAACAGGGGCGTAACCGAGATAAAGTGAGTAGTATTAGGCTGGTCATGTGATCTCTACATGGCGGCTCCCATGAGGTGACCCGCTCCATGTAAAATATTACAGATTTTGGCTACTGATATGACTGGAGTCTTCATTTCTTATAAATGTACATTATTTTAAATATATTTTTAATTCATTCATACTATTCATTTGTTTATATGTAAAACCTTTTTGATGAATAAAACAAAAACAAAAAAAACAAACAAACACTGAGTGCACCTTTAAATTTATAAATCTTATTTTCAAGAGCAAATGTAACAAGCAGACCAATTAATAATGAATTAATGATGCTACCCTCATGATTGCCATTGCTTTGCTCTGCTAAATTTTGTCCGCTCTGTCTGGCAAGCTGTTCCCTTTTTCTGTAGAAAGATTAACAACAATAGATTTGTGTTTGCAACATAATGCTGACTGTTAATATCATATCCATTATCATTTTTACTTAATGCAAGAACAAAAGTGAAAATGTAAAACAGATGAGTCATTTCTAGATTACTGTGCTGCCTTAGCTTGCTTTGGTCTTTGTTTTTCCATCTGATCTGTGGAACTTTGGCCTCCTAACATTTGAAGCACAGACTTTTCTTACAAGAAAAGAGCAACCTGGTGAGATTTATTGTAGGTTGCTTTGAAACTATCAAAGTGAATAGCTAAGAACAAAAGAGCTTGTACTTTCTGGAGGGCTTCCAACAGGCACACACAGTCACCAAGGTGATGAGTAAGAAAATGCCTCCCATGGAGAGGATGATATAGAGAGAACTCCGTCCTGCAAATTTGAAAAAGGGAAAAACAGGATGACATAGTACATCTTTAATTTCCAAAACACAAACAGTGCTCTGAACAACCAAACTACTCTGTTGAAAAGGTCCAAATTAACTAGACCTCAAATGGAAGATTGGTTGCACAGGTTGCCAGGAATACTAAGTGTAGGAAAGAATGGGATGGCAAAGGGGATTTTTTTTAAAGGGTAGATTGTGCAGAGGGAATGCAGAACCCCACTGGGCTCAGTGCTCTGACAGAAGTGTATGGAAGTGGAGCAGTAAATGGGGGATTAGTTGGCTGAGATCTACTGGAGCAAAACTCTGTTCATAAACACTCTTCCCCACCAGCCCTTTTCATAAACGCTCACAGCTAGCCAAAGTTAAAGTGTTCAAGACATTACATGTTCTTGAAATTGTTCAGGGTCAGAAATTAACCAGGGCCCAGGGCAAAAATGCCACTGAAATTGACCAAAATACCCCAACTGCCCCTTTTAAGGGAATCACTTTGGGTGAGAAACAGATAATTATTACAGTCCTTTTTTACTATATATTTTTACTATCTCCACTAAGGGTGGGTAAAAATATTGTTTTCCCGATGCATCGTGATCTCCATTTGAACGATCTCGATATTGATTCTTAAATCCCAAGATCAATCTTTTACTCTGTGCGCAACCCTCTACTACAATGAGAGAAAATCACTTGCATTTGCAACCAAATTTCACACTATGTGACTAAAAATTTATATATTTGGCCACTGGCTGGTAAATGTTTACATTTCACTTACCAGTTAATTAATTGAGAGGTATAGTGGTGGAGATTTCAGCAGTGAGATCCTTTAACTGTGTGTTGAGAGTAAAAGTCGTTCCATACAATGTGTGTCCAAAGACAAGATCCAAGCAACAGATTTTTTTGTCATTGAATAATGTCTCTTTTAATACCCTTTTTGTTCTTTACAGTCCATTGTTGATCAAAAACAAACAAAAAATAATTCTAATCAGGCATAGCACAGATGAGATAAAGCCATTTGAGTCTCTCTCATTTACAGACTGTATTTACAGAAATACCAGGTTTCCTTAAAGAAACAGTACCGGTTTTTAGCATATGTTCAACAATTCAGTGTAATACCTGTAAACAGTACAAATTATGCAATTAAATAATACACATATAACAAAATATAATGTATGCAATATAATATCATATTTGTTGATCAAATACATTGATTTGTTCATTTTTAAAAAGCTAAAATTTGACCAAAATGCTAATAAAATATAATTAGTAAAATTCATATTTTCATAATGTACCTAGTTAGAAGGTCCCCTGTATAATTAACATCATTAACAGGGAGAGAACTGATTTCATATGTAAGCAAAAGGGACATTATAACCTAAATCTAACCATGTGAATTGATATTGAATCGAATCGGAATGGAATCGTATTGAATCGTTAAAAACTGTATCAATACTAGTAAGTGGAGATTTATAGTAAAAAAGGAATTTTCATTTTTGGGTGAACTTTCCCTTTAAGTCCTCTTTTTAAAATTCGTTGTCTAATATTTTATATATTTTATAAATTTCATTATTTTCCAGACCCATATAGATATGGATTTAGTAGAAAAGTCGTAGTCTTTATTAGTAGATAAAATATACTCTCATAAAGACAAAAATGCCCCTGAAAATCAACTACAGGGGGCAAATATTGCCTCTTCATAAAAGATTAATTGCTGACACTGTTAAATACACAGTATTCACATTATACTGTATGACATCATCATTCTACTGTATACGCACTATCCAGGATGCATGTGGCCATATAAAAGTAAAACGACAATAGTGTCACATCACCTACTGTAGACAGTGAGTTTGACAGGCAGACTCTTCATACTGCTGATGGGGTTCTCCACCCTGCAGCTGTAGATGTCATCATCTGACATCACAACACGGGAGATAGTCAGGACCTTCTGGTCATGTGACAGGAGGAGATGTGAGTCATTGGTTAAAAATTTCCCGCCTTTCAACCAACTATAGGTGGGTTTGGTGCCACTGTCGTGAGTGCAGTTAAGTATAAAGAGTTCAGTTAACTCCAACACGGATGACGCCACCATGTGCACAAAAGGCCTGGACACTGGAACTGTGATATGGAAAAATGACAGTATTCATTTAAGGACCTTGGAGCACCACATAAATCCCATAGTATATGAATTTGTCAATCATTTCATATCATAATGTTACTATCTAATACCATCACTGTACCATGGTTCTGCAACAGTACTTTTTGGTAAGGGTAAACATACATTACTCTTTCATTAGTACTGATTTTTAGAGTCTATTTAGGAATTTAGGAATAAATCCACCTTGTCTTGCTTACCATCTACGGTGAGGTTTAAGTATCGTTCACCAGTGAAGGTATCATCAGTGATGGAGATCTCCACCTCGTAGGCCCCCTCATCAGAGAGCTGTAGCTGATGCAGAAGGAGGGATCCATTCTCGAACAGGAGGATTCGGCCACGGTACTCTGGCCTCAGGTTTCCAATGATGTCTGTGCCAATCGACTGAACCACAGTGACAGGTTTGTCCCTTTTCAGCTGCCACTTAATGACGGGCTGGTCGGAGCTGGTGCTGGTATAGGTCACAGAGAGAAGGGCAGAGCTTCCTAGTGTACCTCGAACTAAAGGAGACGGACTGCTGATGTTTACCCCAACTACATCTATATACATACAGACACATATGGAAACAAGAGACAAATGAGACCTCAGTTGTTTATCCTAGAGAGCAATGAGATTAAACAGAGAGCAAATGGAGACTTTTGCTTAAACCTTAATTCCTGTTCAGTCACTTTTGACAGATTTGACCTTTTTTTTTAAAACTATGATCTTTGAACTTTGTTACATTCGCCGGAAATGCAACCGCTGCTCCGCTTGGCAAAATAACGTTTTCAAACTGGGAGGTTCCAGAGCTTGTCAGGGGAGGCGTGGAGATTGATGATAAAATAGTTCAGTTAACTATTGAAAGAGCAGCCTCTCAGCAATAAAACTGTCTTCATGGGAACAGACTGTGCGTTTACATGCACAATCTTATAATGATTGTGCTTAAAAAGCTGACAACAAGAAAGTTCATGTAAGGTCATGTTAAAACTTTACAGTTTTTCTCAATCACTTTGGCTCATTTTTTGAAACAGTCTTAACATTCTCTAAACCGTAAGTGCAATTGTCACAACTGTTTAATGGGACATCACAACTCTATTGCATGTCTGCAAAATGTAGTAACTCACCCAAAACAATTAATTCTTCAATGCTTCAAAACCTAGATATTGTGTCAGTAAATTGGCCAATGCCACCAAAATGAAAAATGTTTTTGTCATCGTGTGAGCCATACTAGTCAAAATGTTTAGATGTTTTTCACCATGGCAGTCAACCCTGGAAATGTTTATGTACAAATTTCATTTTTGTTCTACTTTTTTGTTGACACTGACTGCTTACTGTACTATACAAGAATGTCAGTTTTGTCTAGCTGAATGCTATTGTGTATCACACTGAGTTTTTTAGATACCTATTTCAACAGTAGGTAAAAGTTTACTGGGAAAAGTCAATACTGTACAATACTGTAGTACACAGAAAAAGGATATGCACATTTGTGTGTATACAGTAAATTTATTTTTGTTGCAATGTGTTACATGTAAACAGAAAATTCACATTTGCATGTCCATTTTT